>NC_044983.1:112462470-112764135 GCF_008728515.1 Papio anubis
CCTGAAGAGTGTTTTTCCAACTTGGTTCCATTTCTCCTCACTTTCAGACACACCCCCATTGTTTAGTTATCGGACGTAGATTTGGTCTTTTACATAATCCATATACCTGGGCTTTATTTCATTTTCTTTTTTTCTTTTTCTTTTGGTTTCCTCTTCCTTCATTTTTCATTCATTTGATCCTCAATCCTTCGGTACTCCTCTTCCAGTTATTGGTCAGGGTGATTACTGGGCTTACATGCATTTATCCGCACATGTTTCTGCATTAATCATAGTTTTTCATCTCTTTCATTTTCATTTCTGACCTTCCTCTGCGTGTTAATTCTCTAGCTATCAGTTCTCTTCCACTTTTTTCAAAGTTTTAGTTCTTTGCACTGGAATGCGTGAATTCCATAACGCTGGCTCCTGAGAGTTTGATGGACTTCAGAGCATCTTCTCTCGTCAAAGTCATTCTCCGTCCAGCTTTGATCCGTTGCTGGCTGATGAGCTCATCCTTTGCCGGGATGCACTCTTATTTTTGGATTTCAGCTTTTCTGCCTCTTTTCCCCATCTTTTATGGTTTTATCTGCCTCTAGTCTTTGGTAGTGGTGATGTGTACTGATGGGTTTTGGTGTAGAGTGTCCTTCCTGTTTGATAGTTTTTCCTTCTAACAGTCAGGACCCTCATCTGGCAAGTCATTGGAGATTGCTTGAGGTCCACTCCAGACACTGTTTGGCTGGGTATCAGCAGCAGAGGCTGCAGAAGATAGAATATTTCTGAACAGTGAGTGTACCTGTCTGATTCTTGCTTTGGAAGCTTCCTCTCAGGGGTGTACTCCACCCTGTGAGGTGTGGGGTGTCAGACTGCCCCTAGTGGGGGATGTCTCCCAGTTAGGCTACTCAGGGGTCAGGGACCCACTTTAGCAGGCAGTCTGTCCCTTCTCAGATCTCAATCTCCGTGTTGGGAGATCCACTGCTCTCTTCAAAGCTGTCAGACAGAGTCGTTTGCATCTGCAGAGGTTTCTGCTGCTTTTGTTGTTGTTTAGCTGTGCCCTGTCCCCAGAGGTGGAGTCTACAGAGACAGGCAGGTTTCCTTGAGCTGCTGTGAGCTCCACCCAGTTCGAGCTTCCCAGCGGCTTTTTTTACCTACTTAAGCCTCAGCAATGGCGGGCGCCCCTCCCCCAGCCTTGCTGCTGCCTTGCGGTTAGATCGCAGACTGCTGTGCTAGCAATGAGGGAGGCTCCATTGGTGTGGGACCCTCCCAGCCAGGTGTGGGATATAATCTCCTAGTGTGCCCGTTTGCTTTAAGCACAGTATTGGGGTGGGAGTTACCCGATTTTCCAGGTGTTGTGTGTCTCAGTTCCCCTGGCTAGGAAAAGGGATTCCCTTCCCCCTTGCGCTTCCCAGGTGAGGCGATGCCTTGCCCTGCTTCAGCGCTCGCTGGTCGGGCTGCAGCAGCTGACCAGCACCAATTGTCCGGCACTCCCTAGTGAGATGAACCCAGTACCTCAGTTGAAAATGCAGAAATCACCAGTCTTCTGTGTCACTCGCGCTGGGAGTTGGAGACTGGAGCTGTTCCTATTCGGCCATCTTGCTCCGCAGAAGGGCTAGTTTTGATGAGTACATTGAGTGACCCCTGCTACTCCTCATCCATGTATGTGGTAAACATTGCTAATCAATAGAGGCACTTGTTCCTGCTGAGCTTAGATGAACAATTCTTACAAAATGTTTAGATATTTGCTTCCACATGATTGAAGTTGCAGTGAAGCATGAAGTTGACTTGCTGTTCCACATTTCACATGCCTGCCTTGCTTGGTAAATGGAACCCAATTGGTTCTACGTGGGCTTGAAGAAAGTAGATGCTGTAATGACTTGAGTCTGCCTTTGACTTAAGGTTCATCTAACATTTGGGTCAAGGAAATCTTCTATTCTACATTTGCAAATCAGACTCAGATACTGTTCTGGCCTCCTGGGAGCACACACAGAAGTTATTAAATTAATAGTTTGAATGCTTAGGATAATTGACACCTAATATTTCGTAAATAGATAATAAACACCAATTTAAACCCTCATCATTATTAATAATATTATTATAAAGGAAGAGTCATCACTCTTAGGAAGAGTGGGAACTACCTGCAAAGATGGAGCAGAGTGAGGAAATGACATATTGTCATGTGTGACCACTGTCAGATTTTTCTTAGCAACATTTTAACTCCAAGTTCTACTTGTCCTTGAAGCCTTCACCTCTCCCCACCTCCCACTCACACAAAAAGTCATGGAGCACTGGGCCATCTGGCACTCTTTGTCTTATTACTGCCACTGGAGCTGGAGATGCTAAGAATAATGACCATAGCCCCTATCTTTAAGAAGCTTCTACTCTAGTGGGGAGGCAGAAAATAAATGAATAGAGTCATCCCATTTTTGCCTTCATTGAACATGCAGCCTGGAAGAGAGAGAGAGAGATTAAATCAATAAACATATAATTTAAAGATTATATAAGTTCCGTGCCAGGTGTGGTGGCTCACGCCTGTAATCCCAGCACTTTGCGAGGCCGAGGTGGGCGGATCATGAGGTCAAGAGATTGAGACCATCCTGACTAACACGGTGAAACCCCGTCTCTGCTAAAAATACAAAAAATTAGCCAGGCATGGTGGCAGGCATCTGTAGTCACAGCTACTCAGAAGGCTGAGGCAGGACAATGGCGTGAACTCGGGGGCGGAGCTTGCAGTGAGCCGAGATGGCGCCATTGCACTCCAGCCTGGGTGACAAAGCAAGACTCCATCTCAAAAAAAAATATATATATGTGTGTGTCTGTGTGTGTATATATATGTATATATGTATACACGCACATATATACATATATACAAATACATATATGCATATGTGATACGTTTATGTGTGTGTATGTATATATATATACACACACACACGTTCTGTGAAGCTAAGTAACAGGGTAGAAAAAGAGGGAAAAACAGGAAGAGCTAATTTAAAATTCGAGCATTTAGTCAATCAAGACCTCCCTGATAAAGCAGAATTTAAGCTAACAGTCATCTCGTTTTTCTATGAATACATGCTTGGTAGGATGAGGATTTCTCCAGTTATTTCAATAGTGTATCATACATATACGGCCAAGAACATGCATTCTGATCAATCAGTACAAATCAGCAAACTCACCTGCCTTTGCCTGCTCTTAGTGGAAGAATGGGAATGTTAAGAATGCTGTACTCACAATCTTTGGTAGAGTATCACTCGTCTGTCCTACTTTAACCTTTGTCTTCATATGAAACCAGATGATCAGGAAAGCGTGTAGCTCCCTCCTCTCCACGGATGTGTGTCTGGGATAAACTGCTACTGAATATGCTACGTCGACACTGAATGCTCAGTAATGCTCTCTGGGGAAGGATGGATGGCCTACTGTAATAAAAGAAGAAAATATATGAATACTTAATTATATTTAAGATACAATTCTGGTTTCATGTCAGAAATGTTTGGTTTATCTGTACATAGAGATACATGCTGATGATACGCACTTCTGTTGGGAATACACATAAATCTGCTGTTGGTGAAGGCCTGTGGCCCGCTCTCGATGCCTGGACATAATAGACACTCAACTCATGCTAGTTTGCCTCTTCTCTCCTCTTTCTTTTAATTTCTCCCTTGTATTCATTTATGCACAATTCTTTCTCCCAGCTACCACCTAATACTTAACAGATCCAGAGAGTGGAAAGGGGCTTACAGAGCCATCCAGTCCAAGAGTTTATAAATTGTATTTTGAGGGTTCCCAGGGACCCACGGAAGACTATCCAGGGGATCAGCAGATGGATGGACTGAGTAGTCCTCAATTCCAAATTCCAAAAGTGTCACTTTTGCCCAATAAATTCAACTGGAGCTACATATACATGTGTGTTAAGAAAACTTCCAGTGCTAAAAAAAAACAAAAACAAAAACAAAATGTTTGAAGACCATGAATAGTTTCAGTCCTTGTTTTATTGAAGATAAAACTGAGCACCAGAGTGGAGAAATGGCTGTCTCAAGGACACATGAAATGTAGAGTCACAACCTAAATCCAGGCCTCCAGGCCCATAAACCAACACATTTGGAGTCTCATTTATCTTAATATGATCTGCCTCTGGCCTTCACCCCTTCTCGGGAGAAGCTGCCTTTCTACTGGATTTTTGCTCTAGGAATATCACAGTTAAGAATTTCTGATTCTATTCATTTAGGATTAGGTGGACATAGTTGGTTGGCTTCCCTAAAACACTGCTGAATACAGAAATAATTGAGAAACGCTTTCAGACATAAAATTACTGAAAGTATAGGTACGGTTGAAATTGAGATTCAACTCAAAAAAGTGCCCCACCACCTGGGGAGAGAATATCAGAAACAGACACTAAGTGAGAAAGACAAATCCTAGAAAGCTGGCTGCAAGAATGGCATAGGAGTAGTGGGCAGAAGAGCAGACCTGATTTTACGATGGGATCAGGTAACAGAAAATAAACAGACTGTTTGGGATGGGGCACAAAGGAATGCCAAGTAAAGCACTCAGGGGAGATTGTCCCTCTGTTCTTTGGTAATACTGTTCTTGGAGAAAAGGCTATTCCATTTTGTTAGCTTGGCAGCAAAAAGATAGAGACGAATTGGAGGAAGTTCAGCAGAGCAGTGAATGGGGTGGATAATTAGCTGCTGGGGAAAAAGGTAATAACATCTAATGCTTTTGAGGGGCCGTCATGATAGTTTTCTGTTACAATGCTAGAAACCAGAGACACCAAGTGGGGAGTGAAATTACTTGGGTACACAGAGGTTTAGTGGAAAATGATTGCATATGGTTAAGAATATAAGAAAATAGGTTAAACTCAGGGATGAATTCCAGCAGAGAGGGAATCAATTTATCAGCCAATTAAGTCAGCATGCTAGAAGTAGGAGCAGCTTAATATAAAGTATAAGATATGTATCTTTTCTCATAAACTTTCAGCTGTGGAATGCCTACAGCCAAACCATTCTCTCTCTCACACACTTTTTAGTGAACAATCTTTGTTCTGTCCTGAGGGTATTTGCACCTGCTGTTTCTTATGTCTAGATTTGTCATTGCACACCTTTTCTCTGTCCCACTCAAGGTCTCTGAATGACTGACTTCTCATTGTTATTCAGGTCTCATGTCTCAGCTACAATGTCACCTTCCCTTGTTTTAAATTGAGGCTGTGAGTAGTTAGCAACTTGACAAATATCACGCCATGTCTCACTCCAGAACCCAAGCCCTCCAGTCTCAATGCTGCTTTACTTAATAAGAAATAGACATTATAGTTAGAGAAAATATAGTTTAGCTTATACGATGGGAGATCTAGAGGTAGCAGTTTCTCATCTGAAGTCTAGCAAAGGTCAACCAAAAAGAAAAAATATCTGGTGACCACAAGCCATCACTTAGGGTATCTTAAAGAAAGCTGTAGGGCAAAAATGGACAGGAGGCTTTAGGAGAGCCACCAGCTTACAGAGTATTCAATGGATGGGCTTTTACCTAAATCATTATAAATACGATTCCTGCTCACTAAACATCATCAGTCTCTTTTCGGACAATAAACACTAACTGATGGAAGGGTTTATTGATAAAATAAACTCTGAGTACTGTACCATCAAATGAGATGGCATTTATTTTTTGTTTTGGAGCCATACATTGAACTAAGTGCTTTACATACTGTATTTCATTTAATCTTGACTGCAACCCTATGAGTTAGGTACTATTGTTATATATCAATTTTACAGATTAGGGAAGTGAGGTTTAAAGGTTAAATGACTTTCTGAAGGTCACAGTACTATAAAGTAATGGGAACAAGAGGTGAGCCAGATAGTCTAAAGGTACCACATCTGTAAAAATGCACTGTACCCTCCATCCCTTCCCCTACCTCAAACCCGATATTGACAACCATTTT
The DNA here is from genome assembly GCF_008728515.1 of Papio anubis. Classification (NCBI taxonomy): domain Eukaryota; kingdom Metazoa; phylum Chordata; class Mammalia; order Primates; family Cercopithecidae; genus Papio; species Papio anubis. The sequence continues at coordinate 112,468,370 of NC_044983.1, forward strand.
GTATAAATACAAAATAATAATTATCTACTATTTGCCTACTCTGTCTCAGATGCCATACAGATTTTTATATATTTCATTAAATTCTTTACATGTATATCATTTAATATTTACAAAAATTTTAGTGGATGGGTATTAACTGTCACCAGTTAATAGGTAAGGAAAAAAGGATGTACGTTGTTGAGTAGCTCGAGCAGTCTCACAGTGGAAAAGATACATTTGAACCATGCGCTTTTAATTGTCTGATACTTTCTCTATAAAGATATTTTGAGCACCTTGGGGGAGGTATTCAAATCTTAATCTGTAAGAACATAACCACTTTCTTCCACAGCTCGTCTTTGAGGCTCTAAGCCCCCAACACAAGCCTGCCCTCTGACTCTGTGTCCCATGCTTTCCCTCGCTGTACCACAGGGCATGCATGGGTGCTCTTAGAGCAGGCAATGGAATACTGGTTTGTGCTGGAAACAAGAAGCCAGTTTGGCTGCTGGAGGCACTTTCAGGCCTTCTACAATGAGCAGAACAGGGTCTCCTGGAATAATGTTTCTTCTGCTCTTATAATTGTTAAGTTCATTTCTTCTGCTTCAGACTTCAGTTCAATCTCTAAGATCTAAAATAGCTCGCTGCCTGTTTAGAGTAGATACTATCAGTGTTTGTTCAGGGAATGGTTGAAGAAACCTATACTCATTTAGGCTTTTTTTCCTTGTTTCTCCAACTGGAATAATTATTTTAATTTCATAAAACTGTTACCCAGAGCTGCCATTTTCCAGTCTCCTAATTCATGAATGTAACTCTTCTCTGGAACCCTTCTTAATGTCTCTATTATGCTCTGTAGTGTCCTTTACTAGAACTAAACATACCACTATTTTGGAGTATAAACAAGTTCAAATGTAATTCTGTATGTATAGCAGGATTTAGGAGAATGGCAAGTCAAAGAGTAAATCGATGGATGATGAATGAATGATAGAAACTACCAGAAAAGTTTTAATCTTAGAATCTGTATTATGCTCTCTTTTCAATTAAAAATATTATTCTATCCCTTCCCCTACCTATGAACCCATATGGCCCCCAGGACAGAAGGATAAGATAAAGTGTTTACTGACTTTGGTGGAGACCTCCCAGTAAAGAGAAGTGCATCTTTCCAGGGCCTCATACTTGAATTTTTATCTTGCACATCAAAAATATGCTCAATTAAAAGGGATTAATTGGATAAATAATTTTGGAGTTGTTGGACACACCATCTCCCTCTTAAGAGTGTCTCAGTGTACATAAGCATATTTAAGTCCAATAGTAAAGCCCTGTAGTCAGGATACCTATTTAACTCAGATTGGCTCAGATGTATTTACATACTGCCTATGATCAGCCACTGAAGACACTGGAAAAATTCAATTTTAGAGTAACAGAGTTTGAAAAGAACATTTCCCTTTATTTGGATACATGGTGTGATGGTTAATAGTGCTTGTCAACTTGATTAGATTGAAGGGAGCAAAGTATTGTAGCTGGGTGTATCTGTGAGTGTGTCGCCAAAGGAGATTAACATTTGAATCAGTGGACTGGGAAAGGCAGGCCAACCCTCAATCTGGGTGGGCACCATCTAATCAGCTGCCAGTGTGACCAGAATAAAAGCAAGCAGAAGAACATGGAAAGACTAGACTGGTTTAGTCTTCTGGCCTATGTCTTTCTCCTCTGCTAGATGCTTCGTACCCTTGAACATCAGACTCCAAGTTCTTCAGCTTTGGGATTTGGACTGACTGTCTTGCTTTTCAGCTTGCAGGAAGCCTATTGTGGGACCGCACCTTATGATCATGTGAGTCAATATGCCTTAATAAACTCCCCTTTATATATCCATCTATCCTATTAGTTCTGTCCCTCTAGAGAACCCTGACTAATACATACGGTATCTGAGAATGCAGACTTCCTATACAAAGTTCTACCCAGGTGGTATGTCACTGTTGAGCTGTGGGATTTCAGGCTGGATTCCAATTTGTTCGATTTTTTAAAAAATCATATTGATGTTTTTAAAAATATTCTTCTAATCTTTATAGAAAATCTGTCTCCAATAAATTCATGTAAACCCCTTCAATGTACTTGAATTTTAGCTTGTGCTTCCTTTGGATACAAAGTTTTCCATAAGTTTAGTATTAGTGGTATGAAGTGGTTCTCTGCTTTAATTCATTTGTCTTAAATATACCTATTTCATGATCTAAGAGATGTCTTTTAAATTAAATGAATGAGTTGCCTAAATAATTATTCCATAAATTTATATTACATAATTCTTTTATTAGTTACCATTCATCTTTCTGACTTTAAAAAGATCGAATGTTGCTTGTCAGGTTTTATTTAGCATTTTATCTCTCATTGCCCTGGTTACCTTGAGTGCCGTATTAGTTTACAGGGTTGCCATAATAAATCACTACAAACTGGGCAGTCCAAATAAACAGAAATCTAGTCTATCCCAGTTCTGGACTCTAGAAGTCTGAAGTCAAGCCATCAACAGAGACATGCTCACTCCAAAGGCTCTAGGGAAGACTTTTTCTTTGCTGCTTCTAGTTTCTGGCAATCCTTGGCATTCCTTTGGCTTTGGCAGCGTAATCCCAATTTATTCTTCATCTTTGCATGGCCTTCTTCCATGGGTACCTGTGTGTTTCTGTATCCAAATTTCTCTTTTCTCATAAGCACACCAATTGTTAGACTTAGAGCTCATCCCAATACAGTACATGATGCATCTCAACTTGATTACAGATTCAAAGACCTTGTTTCCAAATAGGAAACAGTTCCAGATTCCAAGTGGACAAGAATTTTGGGGAGACACCACTCAACTCAGTGTAGTCTACTCTCTAGGCCCCAAAAGTTCATGTCTTTCCTACATGCAAAATACGTTCCCTCCATCCTAACATCCCCAAAAGTCTTGAGTCATTCCAGCGTCAACTCAAAGTCCAAAATCTTATTATATGTAATTAACTTGAAAAGTCCAAAATCTCCTCTTCTAAATCATTTAAGTCAGGTATAGGTGAGACTCTGGGTAGCGTCCATCCTGAAGTAAAATTCCTCTCTATTAGTGCACCTGCCAAACTAGACAACACATTATCTATGTCTAGAATACAATGGTGGGACAGCCACAGGGTAGAAAATTTTCATTCTAAAAGTGAGAAATTGGGAGGAAAGAAAGGGGTGATGAGTCCCAAGCAAGTTTGCAACCCAGCAAGACAAGCAGAATTTCAAGGACTGAGAATAATTCTCTGTGGCTTGATGCTCAGAGAGCCTGAGGCATCTGCCCTCTCTTCTTGGCTCACATGAGTGGTAGTGCTGTCCTTTCAGCCTGTCACTCTACCCTCATGCCCTCCGAGTCATCTTTCTTTTTGCTTTAAGGGTAACATACTTTTTGTTTGTTTGTTTGTTTGAGAAAGGGTCTCACTCTGTTGCCCAGATTGGAGTGTAGTGATGTGATCTTGGCTCACTGCAACCTTCACCTCCCAGATTCAAGCAATCCTCTTGCCTCACTTTCCTGAGTAGCTGGTACTATAGGCATGAACTACTATGCCGGGCTAATTTTTTGCATTTTTCGTAGAGACGGGTTTTGCCACGTTGGCCAGACTGGTCTCGAACTCCTGGCTTCAAGCAATCCATCAGCCTCGGCCTCCCAAAGTGCAAGAATTACAGGTGTGAGCCACTGCACCCAGCCAAGGGTAACATACTGAGTTGCTCTATCAGCCTGTTTCCTGCCTGTAGAATCCCATAAGTCCAACAGCTTTCTTTCACTTCATCCCATCTCTGTCCTGTTTAGTCCAAGCTACAGCTTTTAGTCATATAACATTCTCAAAACCCTTAATAGTCTTCTGTGGACATCATGTATAACATTCTCAAAACCCTTAACAGTCTTCTCTGGGCATCATGGGGATCATTCCATTAGACAAAAAGTTTCTCCAGACATTTCTTCTGGATAACCTATCTCTATTCCTGGCCTTTGCTGACATGGGTGATTGAATGCGTAAGTCATATGCCTAATCTCTTCAGCAAAAGAGTGTCCAACTAGACCCCAACTTGAGTTTCTCTTCTAGAACTTGCTTTCTGATATTATTGCAATGTGACTAGGCTGAGAATTTTCTAAATCATCTGGTTCTGGTTTGTTTTTTGCTCAACAGTTTCTTTCTCTGTTTCTTTCCTTTCACATTTTATTATAGGCTTCTAGGAGAAACCAGGATATGCTCTGCTTAGGAACCTCAGTTAAATATCCAAGTTTATTGCTCACAGGTTCTGCTCTCCACCCAACAACAGACTACAATTCAGCCACATTTATTCTACTTTCTAACAAGGATTGCCTTTCCTCCAGTTTTCAGTAGCATGTCCCTCATTTCCATCTGAGGCCTCACCAAAGCATCTTTAATGTTCATATTTCTAGCAACATTCTGTTCATGACAATAGGTATTCTCTAAAACAACAGAAATTTCCCTATAATTCTCCCTCTTTACTTGTTTCTGAGATCCCATCAGAATTGCCTTCAATATCCATATCTCTGTTACCGAAAAGGGGTCCTGATCCAGACCCCAAGAGAGGGTTCTTGGATCTCATGCAAGAAAGAATTTGAGGCAAATTCATAGGATAAAGTGAAAGCAAGTTTATTAAGAAAGTAAAGGAATAAAGAATGGCTACTTCATTGGCAGAGCAGCCCAGAGAACTGTTGGTTGGCTATTTTTATGGTTATATCTTGATTATATGCTAAACAATGTGTGGATTCCTCATGAGTTTTCTGGGAAAGGGGTGGGCAATTCCTGGAACTGGGAGTTCCTTCCCCTTTTAGGCGTATAGGGTAACGTCCTGATGTTGTCATGACATCTGTTAATTGTCATGGCACTGGTGAGGGTGTCTTTTAGCATGGTAATATAGTATAATTAGCATATAATGAGCAGTGAGGACAACCAGAGGTCAGTTTTGTCACCATCTTGGTTTTGGTGGGTTTTGGTCAGCTTCTTTACTGGAAGCTGTTTCATCAGCAAGGCCTTTGTCACCTGTATCTTGTGCCAACCTCCCTATCTCATTCTGTGACTTAGAATATCTAACCTCCTGGGAATGCAGCCCAGTAGGTCTCAGCCTCATTTTACCCAGCCCCTATTAAAGATGGAGTTGCTTTGGTTCAAACACTTCTGACATTTCTGTTAGAATCTCTTCAAAGCAATCTAAGATTTTTCTATCATGCACCTAAAAACTCTTCCAGCCTCTATCCATTATTCAGTTCCAAAGCCACTTCCATATTTTTATTTATTTATTTATTTATTTTACACAATAGCACCCCTACTTCTTTGTATTAAAATCTCTGTCAGCGAGGGCTCTCAAGAGAAACAAAACCAATAGAACTTACACACACATACACATACATATATGTACACATATATGGGTTCTTTATATGAGTGTATATATTAATGAATATGCATATATGATTTATTTTAAGAAATTGGTTCGTATGGTTGGGGCCTGATACATCTGAAATTTGTAGGGCAAGTCAGCAGGCTGGAAGCTTAGTCAGGATTTTTATGTTGCAGTTTTGAGGTCAAATTTCTTCTTCCCTGGCCAACCTGTTTTTGCTCTCAGGACTTCCAATTGATTCAGTGAGGCCTACCCACATTATTGAGGATAATCTCTTATTTAATGTGAGCTTATTTTAGATGTTAAACACGTCTACAAAATGCCTTCACAGCATCACCTAGATTAGTGTTTGACTAAATAACTGGGTATTATGGCCTACCCAAGTTGACACATAAAACTGCACGTTACAGGTGCTTGTCCCTATTTCTTCTCCGTTTCCAGATTATTTCTCCTAAATTGCAGAGAGCAGAGCTATACATAGCTATCCAAGTCTAACTTCATGAAGAATAGAATAGAGTTTCTTTTCATTTTAAATATACATCATACTTTGTCAGATTTCTTTCAGTTGCAGCTCTTCGTTGGACTGGTATTAGTATTGGCTTTATTAATCTCTCATTCTCTCACTTATTCATTCCACAAACATTTGCAGAAAGCCACCACGCTCTAGGGAGAGGAAAATAGTTTTATAAATTAGTGCTTTCTGGGATAAAGGAAGTTTATAATCTGCACTACTTAATAATAGCCACTAGCCACATGTGGTTATCGAACACTAGGAGTATACTTAGTATGACTGCGGAAGTAGATTTTTATTTTCATTTAATTATAATTAATTTATATTTACATTTAAATGTCTAAATGACACTACTGTATTGGGAAATATAATTTCCTGTATGCAATTGTGGTGCAAAATTCATTGTGGTTTTTATCATTAAAAGTGATGGCAGAAACCACAATTATGTTTGCACCAACCTAATAAATTACTGAGTTTCTTTTACTAAGACACAGGGATAAATTAGATTTTGATTATCGTTTCAGAGATTGTTAGAGGAAGAAGGAACTTCGAGCAAGAGAGGATTTTAGAGATGTTTTCCTTTTGTGGATGAGGACTCAGAGGTCAAATGAACTGCTGAGGATTAGAGCTTGTTGGCAGTGGTGCAGGACCCAGAACTTGGATTGGCTGCCTGTCAATTCAGTGTTTATTTCCCTACCCTGTTCTACGTCCCCATCTAATTAGACCATTTGATTTTCCACCTGGAATCCCTAGCCCACTTTGACTCTAATTAACAAATGCCTCTAAAAATAGAACTCAGCTTTGCACATGGTTTCAGAATGATTGCATCTTGCCTGTACCATGGCAGAATGATCTGGCATTTTCTTTCAGTAGCTGGTTGGCTTATGACACACCTATCACCTCTGCAGTGATGCCAAAGGGATGTTATCTCTGCCTGACCCCCATATGCTTTACTGGGGAAGGAAAACCATTCTGTCTGCATAGCACTGAGTCATCAGTATTTTCTTTGCAGAAAAATGTCACTTGGCCCACATGATGCAATTTTTGCCATAGCACCTTTCTCGATAAATCTCTAACTGACAAAAACAGAGTGAGAAGAGCATCGTAAGAGTTTCTCACAGGACCATTGATCTATTTTCTTATACTAGTGAACTTCCTTTGTTCATTTCCAATGTGTAAAATAGACGCATTTATATTGACAGCATGCCTTTGTCAGGATACTGTTCTTACTGAAATAAGCTTGAAAATATTTTGCACTATACCAATAACAGGATGTCATATTGACTCTGCATTTAATATAATATCAAAGTATTAAATATAGCCCATGAAGCACTCAAAGTTTGCTTCTGCTCTTTTTAGATAAAGGAAAATTTAAAAATAATGGCAATCAGTTGCTGCATAAAATGGACCTGTGCCTTGCAATGGGCATTGGATTTGAGGAGCAGATGCAAAGTGTCTCTGAGATGAGAATGATTAAGTAATATAATTTTAAACATGCTTTGCCAACAACAGATTTTCTGTCACACTGATCAATTATTGAAGATGAAATTCTTATACCAGCTAGAAATGAGGACTGTTATTTAAGGGAAGGAGATGATACTATCTCTTGGTGAAGAGCTTATTATTTGGGGCCAGACATCCAATCTACTACCTGTGATTGACAAGATGATCCAAGTTCTATCATTCCTATGAGAAGTGAGTCATCCATCTATTGCTATAAGAGAACCAAATTTAGATTGGATATTTGAACCGAAAACACAACTCCCCCAGATCTCTCAGGTAAAAAACTGTAATAACTAACACTGAAAAATCTATGGGATAAAGGTCAGCCATTATAAAATCAACCACAATATAAAGACAATAACTACAAATAATTGTGGTTATTTGTATAACCATAACATAAAGACAATAAAATAATTGGGGCAATTATTTTATTTTTATGGCAAAGTATTGTAAATCATAATAAATATAGCAAAACTAAATCAATCCAAATGGCCTCTATTTCATTCTAATCACCTTTATCATTCTGTTATAAACCAGCTTGCTCTGCAATATATGATTAGTGAAGTATAAGGTCCCCAATTTTTTAGGGAAAGCATTCTAGGAAAGTTTATTGTATAATATTTATCAGTATCATTTGATACTTGTACAATATTTTATTTCGATGAGTAAATTACATTTTTCCTTTAACCAACCTTGGGGCACTACTGGGGGTAGTTAAAACATGTAAGATAATTATCAGCAGGATGAATACAATATCAAAGTCTTCCTAACAATGTTTTATGTTCAATAGTTTTATTCAGTTAAATGGGAGTTTTGCCTGCACAAGGACTGCTGGTTGGGAACTCTATAGAAGCAGCCAATATTTAAGTGGATAGATTAAAAATCAAATTACCCCTACATGACAAGAATAAGCAGAATGGTGTTTAGAGTGATATGTACCAATGGCCATAATATTTCTCATATGCTAAATTCAGACTTTTCTAATTTTATTTGTACAGAACCTCTTTCCAGAAATGGCTCCAAAGAGTGACTTACCAGTGCTGGTTTAACAGGTGAGGAGATGCCTCCAATGCTCAACCCAAACTAATGAATGGAAAACAATCTTTTCCCTCTCACTGTCTCAGATTCTTACAACCATCCTAAAAAAAGATGAGAAAACCATCATTACACCTTGTTCACAGATGTTGAAACCAAGGTATATAGCCTGCTTCACTCACATAGCTTCTTAGTGACAGAGGACTTCACATGTTGCTGGGAACCCTTGGAGTTGAATGAGGAAGCCTGGAGTTCTAGTCTTAATGACTCCACTCTACAAAGAAAATAAACCAATATTCACAACACAGAGCAGCGTTTCAGAGTTGAGCAACACAGGATCTAAAATGTTCTTATATTTCCACAGTCGAATTGTTATCGAGGTCCTAATTCGACAATTCCACAGTCGAATTGTTATCGAGGTCCTAACTGTATGATCTTGTCCTAGAAGCTGTTGGCTATTTGAGGATTTAACAAATTCACATTTCAGTTTTCCGTGTCACCCTTTTATTGGAATACTTTCCTTCCTTTGTGCTAGTTTTGCTCTCTGGCAGGCTTTTCACATGAGGTGGCGTCCCAGGGCTCTAACCTTCCTTCTCCTAACCTGGAAACCCCACAGAAAAAGAAGGTGTCTTGACTGATGGTTCCAGTAAAAGTCACGAGGCTGAGTTTTACTGGATTGATCTACATCATATACCCATAACTGGACCAATCACAGTGGCCAGAGGGATTGGACACACGGATTGGCCAGGCCTGTGTCATGCACCTAGCCTTGAAGGCAACACGTGTTGGGACAGCCCCATGTAAAAGTCATTATAATGGGGTAGGCATTATTCTTTGAAGAAAAGGAGGATGTTGTCACCAGAAAAGAAGGAAATAGTGATAGGCAGGCAACAGCTGTCCTCCAGAGAAAAGTTAGACTGATTGCCATTTTATAAATGAAAACGTTGAGGCTCAGTATGGTTAAGTGGCTTGAATACGAAAGGGAAAAAGATAAACAGTAGGAACAAAGTTCTTAACTTCTAGCCCTTGAGAAAATCTTCCCAGACATCCATCACATCTCTGAGATCAGGAAGAAGTGTTCCAGTCACCTTTTAAATCCATCCACTGCCAATAGGAAAAAAACAAGAGAAGAAACTAATCAGATTTTATAAATTCCTAAGAGCCCCGCGTATATTTTGGCTGGAAAGTTGTTTGTTCACTCGTATTTAATGAATGGCCCCTTATCTGACAATGCTGAAACACCCATTTAAACTGCAACATCTGTATTTACGTCTGTTGAAGACATGTTGTTATTAAGTTGAAAAATAGCTATCTCAACAGACTCGTAGGCTTTTCAACTTTGTCTCCTAAGGTAAAAACTCTCTAACAAAGAGCCTTAGTGCTGTTAAGGACAAATGCTGAGAATTCAAAGAAGACATTCTTTTGAGGGGATGATCTGAGAGGAATTACCACCCTGGATACCAGTCAGGAAATGGCTGGCTTCACAGAAGAGCTGGCTCAGCATTTTTAATGATTAAGGTGCTTATATTTACGCTTTCTTTATTGACTTTTCCAAGCCCTCTCTGTTTTGAAAAACTAAACTGAAGTGCAAAGCATTTTGTTAACTTAATGAAGGATTTCTGACTTGTTGATATCTTCATTACACCTTGTAAGATAGATACACCTGGAAAGAGTATCAGAATAAAAACATGTTGATTCAAAAAAACCCTCCATAAGATGACAGAAGCTGTGGCTGCTGTTGATGTTTGGCGTGGGCCCCAGAGAGAGGTATTGAGGCTTCCTCAAATTCTTTCCACTCCTCTGAATTTTATAGACTCAGCAACATTACTTAAAAAAAAAAAAAAACCATCAAATAGTTTAAATGGTAGTCTTACATCGTGCTTTCTGTGACTTTGTCATTCTGATTGACAGAGCTGAGGACTTCTTTCCAGCCCTGTGGGTGTAAGTCCCAAGAAGATAAAAAGAGCCAAGGAAATGGCATAAGGTCACCATGTGTCATGATGTCCTGAGTAGGGAGTGGTGGCCCAGAGAAGTGGAAGGGCAAGATGTCCTCTCAGGGGCAGCCGTCACACTTGTAGAGCAGGACTGTGAAATGCTGAGAGCAAAGGATCTGCAGGAGCTGGCTGGATGCCAGGGCATGCAGGGGCACATGACGAAGCTTCTCCTTTTAGGGGGATAAAGTGTCCTGAGCCCCAGAGTCTCTGAGAGGATTGAGGAATGGGCTGAGAAGGGTCCATCCTCGGCAGAGCCAGAAGTAAGTGACAGTGGGAACTGGTGTGGTGTGTATGTATGTGTATATCCAAATTCATGTCCATAGCTGTCATTTTGCTTGATTTATAAGAAATGATCCTAATCATAATGCTGTATGTATATTGACTCATTAAATCCTCAAAATAGCCCTGAGAGATGAGATAGGCAAATGAGGAAGCCATCTTCTTTCTTGCTTTACAGAGGAGGACACCAAAGATAGAGGCCGTCAGGTGATTAGCCTTAAAACAGGCAAGCATTAATTTTGTAGGCAAGTCCATGAAAAGGTAGCCGGGCAACACGTCATATGATTAATGGCTTAGAATCTGAAATCAGACAGACCTTTATACCTGGCTTTTCCATAACTGTCATGTTCTCTTAGGAAAGCTACCTAACTTTGAGCCTCAGATGTCTCAGCTACAAATGAAATTGTGATAAAACACATCTTTGTAGGTGTTTGTAATAATAAAATTAGAAAAAATAGTTAACAGCAGAAATCCTGGCACAAGCTAAATATTTAATAAACATTGGTAGCTATTTTTATTGTTTTCTGGCATGTTTCCAAGACAGGATCCAGATACAAGAAAAGATAAGGAGCTAGTTGTCAAAAATGGTGTTCAGGTTAGGAACTGGGTTTTGGAAGCAGGGAAAAACCTAGTTATCAGAATTCAAACAAAAAGTAAGATCAGACTTTAGCAGTAGACCACTCTTACTTGCCTACTCACCATCCCTTCTTTCTTCTTTTAGTAACAGCACCCTACCTTTCCTTTGGGTCACTCTGTTTTCCAAATTATTGGTTGTTGCGCTTCAATGGGGCTCCACTTTCCAGACCACGATGGAGTACCCGACCCAGCCTGGCTGCCTAGAACACCATGTTCTCTAGCTGTGATGTTGGTTTAACTTTGGACATGTGGACTAAACTAATTAGAGTGCATTATGCACTATTTTTTCAAACTAGTGGTAAAGAGGCACTGTCTTTCCACTGGGGCTGCAAAGCTACTACAATATAGGTCTGAGGGGCTGGAGGCCATCTTGCTGCCCTAAAGGGAGCACCTTTTTGATGCCGTGAAGTCAACCTGGAGGAATGCAGAGTTGAGAGATAGAGGGAAACTAAGTCCCCGATTACATGGTTTGAGGTAACTGTGCATAAAACCAGCTCTGCTCCTGGTTGAGGCATTTTTTTTCTTCCTCTTTATAATTGGAGAGTTTTTTATCCTCAATTTCAAAATGTCCTTCTTGTTTAATGTCTGGAAATGTTTAGAAAACATGGCCCATCTGTGCCTCAGGTGGGAGCCAAGGTACCCCAAGTCATCTAAGAAGAAGGCTGCAGGGACTCAGAGACAAGCAGCAGCATCTGGACTATGTGTCCCTCTGTAAAAAAGAGAAGTGACATTTCTTCCCTGTCTATTTCAGTTATCGTTTTCTGTCCTCCAACTCCATTTCTTGAAAAATTTAACTGCTACCAGGAGTTTGTGAAGATACCACTTCATGGGTTCATTGATAAATGACAGGTGATTTTTGCTTTCCTGAGATAGATTCAATGTGCCGGAGTGTCTTGTGCTCCAGACCTTGAAAGATGAGATTCCTGGAAAATGGCTTAATGTGGGTTATATTGTTCTAACCCACCAACCATTCAGAGAATTTTAATTAAGCTCTGTTGTATTCATCCCTTACTCTTAATAAAGCCTTTTATTTCATAACTCAGTTCAGAATAGTTACATATTTTGCTTGAAGTACAGCCCCCGCCAATTCACCACGCAGGAGGGGTGTACAGTTAAAGGAATTGGTGTAAATGAAAAACCCCTTGAGACTCAGTTGAGTGTCAAGGTCTGAGCTGGGAGGCAGAAAGCCCCGACTCTAATTTCACCTCTGCCAGAGAGAGACTGGGACAACTCAGCCTTCTTTTCCCAGAGCAAAAATGAGGATGCTGAAATTGGTTTACTTCGTTGAGCACTGGCAGGAAGTATTAGGAAGACAATGTCTTCAAACTATAAAAAATACTTGGAAAAAAGTCATCATATGACGTGTAGGGTCATGAGGATTCTCTGATGGAGGCAATTGCATAAGAAAAATGTGTTATTACGGACTCAATAGCTAGCCCAGGGGAAATGCTGGGGTGTATCCCAAGGACTCTCTTGCTCTGCAAATTGTTTGTTTTTCCTTCCAGCGTGATTACATGCTGTTTTACGGAGTCAGCACTTTCTTTGTTTCATTGACCATTGATTACTTCATTAACTCACTACTTATCTCTTGAGTGTTTTACTATTTGCTCAGCACTACAGATAGAAAAAAATGGGTCAAGCATGACTGTTCTTTTATTCAGTCAACATCTTATTTATTGAGCACCTACTATGTGCCAGGCAGCGCGGATATAAAGATGGTAGCCATAGTCACTGCCTTCTATAATCTTGCTACTCAAATTGTGGTCAGGGGACCAGGAGCATCAGTATCTCCTAGGAGTTTGTTAGAGAAATACAGACAAACGGAATCAGCTTTTAACCGGGATACTAACAAGATCCCTAGGCAATTTGTATGCACATGAAAGTTTGAGAAGCAAAACTCTAAGGAGATTTATGTCATGGTGAGTTTAGTGGGAAAGTAATGAACTAGTGGTTTAGAAGACTAACCGATACTGGTTGCCAGCTTTCTGCTCTGATGCTTGTAACAGAATGGAAGCAAGTCATTTTTCTATGTTATAACTCAATGTATTATCTTCCAAATAGAAATAATATTATCTACCCTTCCTCCCTCGTGTATTATTATGAAGATGAGATAAGAAAATAGTTGTGAAAGTGTAAGTGTTATCCAAAGCGAGGTATTGCTATTATAACATTTAAAGTTTGGAGAAGCTTCTGTATACTAAGCCTGGCTGCATTGCCCAGGAACTGGAATTTTATTCTGATTTAACAATTGCCTGCATTGTGATTCTGTTAAGGCATCCTTATCTCTACCATTCAGAGATGTGAGTAACAGGCTTGCGAAGGCGCCAGCAGGCAGAGAGGTTCTAGTGCTTGTTAGCTGTAGTTATACAGAAGTTGTTGTGCTAGACGTTTTATGTATTCAACTCATTTCCATAAAACTTAATGAGGGCTTGTCTACTTGGAAAAACTTTGGGGTATGGCATGCTTGGTTCCCGCCCTCAAGTGGTATTTAAGATGGTGAGGTAATATACAAAATAATTGTAATTCATGATACAATGATGTAGATGCACTGAGTGTGGTTCAGACAATAGGTGAAGACATGGGTAGATTTATAAAACAGAAGATTTGTGAAACAAGAGGACAACAGATTACTTAAAGATGATGTTTTTCTCATCTGCTTCTTTAGCAAACTCAGGGTGGTTGGGTCATGAGACCTCCCAGGTGCTGGAGAACAGCATCACTAGATTACTGGAAAATGATGACCTGGCTCCAGGTACAAATGCGCTGTCTTAGCCATCAAGTTGCAAAATTCAGACACACAGCACTTAAAATAGAAGCTCTTTTTCTTTCCAAACATTTATATTGTTTCTCCAGGAAATGGCTTTCCTACTGCGTGTCTACACTTAGGAGTAATTATTAGATGAAATGAGATTAGGATTTGAATGAAAAAAAATGACCGTGTTCAATTGACAAGGACCATCACTGAACCGATACCTTCCTGTCTATATATCCCCTTCCACCTTGCCCCTCTGAACTGCTATTCGTATTCCACAACACAGAATTTGAACACCAAGGGAGTATACCTGGTGAAGCAGCAACAATTTGGTGATGATAGAGAGGAGAAAATCAATCTGGAGAAATTAAGTTTTCTTACTGAGCACTTAAGCCCTGGGGTAATCACCAGAGTGAATTCCCCCCTCAAAGGCTAAGCTGATCCCCGTCAGCTTTAAATCCCTTAGCCCTCCTATTAAAACTGTTTCATATGGTAAAGTGAATTAATTGGCTGTTTAGTAAGCCAAAGACTCTCGATTTCCTACCTCTGCTGATTCAGCAGATTCTCATCTAAGTGAGATTTAAGAGACTGGAGTCTACTGAGAGAAAAAGTGGGGGTGTTCAGGAAGCCCACTATTTTGTTGGTTATGCTTCCCCAGCCATAAAATATTCCATAGCAGTGTGAAAATGATCAATTTCAGCCTCCAGAATCACAGAGGCTGGGAGCAGTCTCAAATGGGAATGTAGAGATCTGAATTATACTTTAGGCTCTATAAGTTAATTGCCTTTTTTGTCTTTCTCTCTTCTGTCTTCTTTCTCTTTCTCTCTCTTTTAGAGACAGGGTCTTGCTCTGTCACCCAAGCTCTAGTGTAGTGGCTACAGTGATCATAGATCACTGTAGGCTCAAACTTCTGGGCTCAGGTGATCCTCCTGTCTCAGCCTCCTGACTAGCTGGGATTACAGGCTTGTGCCACCATGCCCGGCTAATTTTTAAATTTTATTTTTTGTTTATAATTTTAATTTTTGTTTTTTGTAGATGTGGGGTCTCATTCTGTTGACCAGGCTGGTCTTGAACTCCTGGTCTCAAGCTATCCTCCTGCCTTGGCCTTCCAAACTGTTGGGATTACACGTGTGATTCACAGTTCTCATCTAACCTTCTTTGTCTTCTTAAATAGAAAACCAGCAGGAGGAACTGCTGTAGTTGAGGTATGATGTAAAGTCAAAATTGTGAAAGGTTGTCTTTGCCAAGCATTATCCCTGTCTGCCATTTTGATCCTCTTTTTTTCCCCATCAATCTTCTGCTCTAATTTTCTTTGTTCCTTTTTGGGGTACTTCTTCTCTTGTCCTACTGCCATTTTGAACTCCTTTGGTCACACTGCCAAGCTCTTCACCAATTTTACATTTTATTAGCAGCAGTAAGTATTCTCTTTACAATCATTCTTTCATTATTATAATTTTATTTCTCTCCACAAATAAGCATTGAGCACCGTCAGAAGACAAACATATATGTTTTTTCCTCAGTGAAATTCCTTTTGGGTGAGAAAGTCATATGCCAATCAAGCAAATTAGTGAAATAGGTTAATTTCAGTTACCAATAAACGCAAAACAGTTCAACAGTTGGAGGCCTGAAGATGAGGGTGAAGGATTAGGAGCCACTTTCTGCAGAGTGGGCAGGAAAGAGCTCATTGAGGCGGTGGCATATGAACTGAGACCTAATCAATGAGGAGGGACCAGCTGTTCTGAGATCTGGGGAGGCTCATTCCATAGAGAGGAAATGCAGATGTAAAGCCATTGGAAGTGCTTGAGGGTGGGCTGACAGGAAGGGGAATTCTGGGACTTGTCTGGAAGTTGCATTTGCAGAGCAAGCACATTGCTTTTGCTTATATTGTGTGTTGGTTGTATGCTTATATTATTAGTGGCTTAAGGAGGGTTTGTAGAGATTTTTATGGAGGGGAGAAGAGCTCCCCTTCCAAACTTCTGTACGCCCTTTCTTGAAGACTTCGGCAAAGACTGAGATAAAAACAAGAAATGATAATAGGACCTGTGTGGTTGGGGTTTGCTGTGTTTGGGCAAGGTGGCATGACCTAAGGCCTGAGAAGTCTACAAGGCCTTATAGGTAGGCAGTGATGACAAGACGTTTGAATTTTGTTCTGAGTGTGATGGGATGGCACTGGAGGGCTTTGATTAGAAGTGACAGAATGGTGATTTTCATGTTTTGATCTAAAAAATACCCAATTCACAGGCTGGTCCAGAATATGATTAAACTGAACTAAAATACTAAAACAATCCTGATTTCACGGACAATTGAAATTCTGTATAATTATCATTTATGATTACGGAAGCTAGGAATGTCATATTATGTGACTCCTGTTCATAAGGCAATGGCTCAGATGAAATGCAAGATAGAATAAAGGCAATTCTAAGTATCTTAGCTGTAATGTACTCTTTCTATTCTGCTCCAAAAAACATATCAGAATGCATGAGTAGCATAATTAGGGGTACTACTGTCAGGTGTGCCTGGATTTTATATAAAGAATTAGAATTAGAACTGTTCATTACACATTGCTCCCAGTATGCCTTCCAGACTGGTAGGTAACCTGTCTGTCCTTGAAGTTACTCTCTTTCTTCTTGCCACCATCAAAGTCTATTCTCAGATACCCATCATAGTGAAATCAGAAAAGTTCTGATGGTTTAGTTTACAGTCAAGTGTCCATAGGAGACAGTGACTTAATATGTTTATTTTCTAAGAATGTGCATTTGAATAGGAGCAATGGTTTCATGTGAGTGAGTGCAGGCATGAGTCAGGGTTATAGTAGGCCAGTATTTGGGCAAGAGCCCTTCTTAGAAGTCCTGAAACTACCCCACCTATACAATACTGATGTTTTAGAACACTGTTTCTTCCTACCACCTTGTGGCTTCTACACTCTTGAAAATGAATGCCGTAGCCCTCCAGAAATGCCTGAGACTCAAAAGGTAATGAAAAATAATTTGTAGCTATCAGCATTTTTGTCTTTCCTAGGAAAGGGCCATCTTTAGAATAATTTCTCTTTATATGAAGCAAAGGGGCTCTTCTGAATAATACAAAACCACTAACAGTTGAAACAATAGCTGATACTGTGGTATTTTCTGTGTGCCAGACTCTCGTCTAAGCACTTATTTATATTAACTTATTTAATCCTGCAACAACTCTGTGTAACAGGTATTATTGTCATCCCCATTTTATGAACAACAAAAAAAAGACAGTTATGGTAAATTCATATACTCTAAATATGTGGATAATTTGGGAGTTCTGAATATGTAACATCCCCTCAGTAAGAGCTTCACACAGAGTCAGATCCCAGAGGATGCGATTTATTAATTACTAAACTCATTTCTGCAGAATGCAGCAAAGGCTTCCACTGTTGGGAAGGAAGATGCTTTATCAAAAAATTTTAGTCTTGTTAGAGAGTGCAGTAAAGCTATGGAGAGGTTTTCAACTTTTAATTATTGAACAGCGAAATAGAATTTCAGATGAATCACCCAGATGTAATTTATATTGTAATGTTTTACACTGCTTTATGTACAGATGTCAGGAAAGATGGTTCTAAATGAATTTTATAGGACTTAAGGGAGAGCTTGCGGTTCTAGCTCTAGGGATGAAGGCCTGTCTTCATTTCAGCAGGGACCTACAAGCATCTCACAAACCAATATGATGAAATCTTCTTTAAAACCTGAAAAGGCCAAAGGTAAAAAGTCCATTCAGACTAAATATTTGACATCTAAGGTAAAACTGTAAGTTAACACTAACAACAAGGTCTGTCTTTTCTTTTTCTTTTTTATTATGTTTGTCTTTTCCTTATGAACATGAGCAAGAATTTGTTTGTTAGAGGTCACCAAAATTGTGTGATTACTCTTGTTCTAACTTCTTAAAGACTTAGCTCTTGCAAATTTAACTCAGAAACATTTTGGGTTACTTTTCCAGTTCAGATGATATACCTTCTCTCTGTCTCAAAAACAAACAAATAAAAAAAGCCTTTGCAAAATAACAGTTGCTCACAGATAAAATAAAAGCAACTGCCCATCTGTCATCATTGGTCTTTTAAAACCGCAAGTTGTCTTTCTAATTTCTCTTCAACTTTTGACATACAACTCAAAACACCTTTTCACAGACAGGTTATATGGCTATTTCAAATACTGTCTAAAAACTCTGTAAAGAGATTTGATTAAATTGGAAGCACAGATGACTGATACTCTTAAAATAATTGCTGCCTTAGTGATTCAACATGTGAGCTCTGCCATTTATTACACTTTTAAGTGAACTAATCTAAATTAAAATCTTCTAAGATCAATAGCTCATTTTTTTAAACCATGGAGCATTCTTAATGCATTGCCAAGCCAGAGAAGTCATATTTTCAGACCTTGAAAATCTACAGCAGCCTAATGTATATTTGGTAACATATTTTACAGCAGGCTCCTTTTATTTTTTGCACAAATATATTAAAAAATAGTCATTCCAAGTGTGTCTCTAAACACATCTAGTTCTTTTTCCAAGCATACCTCCTCACGTGAAAGATACCATTATTATCTTTTGATGTGTAAAACTAATCAATCTGGTCTTTTATTAACTGAACAACTTGAGTCATTCATCTGCATTGCTGTCAGGTGATGGTAACATTCTGGCAAATTTATAGAAAGAAAATAGTGCAAACAATTCAGTTAACATCAAAACTCACTCAGAGATGTGGTGTTGGAAATGAGGCAAATTTCTATGGGCTTCTGAGACAGGCCTAATGTCTGTTGGGATTTGGACTGGGTAGAAGTCAACGAAGTCAGCCTCCTTTTGTTTGGCTTCCATGGTAAGGAATATAGAGGTCTAATTTGAAAAGGACAATCCAAGTTTTGGTTACCTATATCAGAAATAGTGTTCTGGAAAAGGTTCCAGATAGGCTCTACCTGTAGGCCAAGAGAAACTTGAATTCGTGATGCTGAGATACTGTGAGGCTAGCAGTAAACAATCATCTCAAAGATCCATTATATTCACAAAGCAACTCCCAGCTTTGACTGTTGTCTCCTGCACCCTTAGTTCATCTGTTTTGTGTTAGGGAATTACTGGAGACCCACCTTGGGCTAGAATCTTTGGGGAGTCAGTCCATATTGCCTTTTTTCCCCATCTTCATAATTTAGATTGAGTTTCTAAAGGAAAGAGGAAAGGAGACTGCTGGCCAGTGCCAGGGTTTTGGCTGCTGAAGTATCCTCCCCATTTGCCACGCCCACGTTAGTCCAAGAAGTAGTCAAGGGGAATGAGAGAAGACTACATTCTTTTAGGAATTATTCTACGTGATCACCCCTTCAATCACTCTACTTTTGTGCCACAACTTCTCCTGCCCCACCTTACTCCCATATCACATCATCTGGGTGTATGCATAATCATTAAGTTTAAGTTTTATTCTGCATGGCTAATATCATATAACACCTTATCCTTAAAACCCTTGCAGGAGACAGAGCATTTTGGGAGATGGTAGAAGCTGTAGTACAGCAGTGCTATATTAAGGTAAAATGTAAGGTGTTTTTAAAAATAAATTCAGTAAAGTTGCAGGATATAAAATCAACCTATAAAAATCAGTTATGTTTCTATACATCTATACACTGACCATGAACTGTCAGAAAAGGAAATTAAGAAAACAATCGCATTTACAATAGCATCAAGAATAAAATACTTAGAAATAAACCAGAGGTAAAAGACTTATATGCTGAAAACAACAAAACATAGATGAAAGAAAAGACATAAGTAAATAAAAAGACATCTTGTGCTTATGAATTGGAAGACTTAATATTGTTTAAATGTGCATACTACCCAAAGTGACTAACAAATTCAATGCAATTTCTATCAAAATTACAATGGCATTTTTTGCAGAAATAGAAAAAATCCTATAATTTGTATGGAAACATAAATGACCTAAAATAACTAAAGTAATCTTGAGAAAGAAAAAATGAAGGTATCACACTTTCTGATTTCAAAACATATTTCATATCCATAGTAACTAAAACAGTATAGTACTTCCATAAAGGCAGATATATAGACCGATGGAACAGAATAGAGATCCCAGAAATAAACCCACACATATATAGTGAACTGATCTTTGACAAGGTTGCCAAAAATACATGATGGGGAAGGGATAGTGTCTTCAACAAATGATGTTGGAAAAACTCAATTACAACATGCAAAAGAATGAAATTGCACCCTTATTTTAAACCATACACAAAAATCAACTCAAAATGGGTTAAAGATTTTAACGTAAGATCTGAAATGGAAGCAACCATAGGGGGAAAACTTTACAGTATTGGTCTTGGCAATGATTTGTTTGTTATGACACCAAAAGCATAGGCAACATAAGCTAAAATGGACTAGTGAGACTATGTCAAATTAAAAATCTTCTGCACAACAAGGGACACAATCAATAGAATAAAAAAGGCTACCTACATATTAAAGGAAAATGTTTGCAAACCATATATCTGATATGGGGTTAATATCTAAAATATATAGGGAACTTCTACAGAAAAAAACCCTAAAATCAACAAAAACTCATCATCCCTGAACCCAAATTACCTGGTTTTAAAAAGGGGCAAAGGACTTGAATAGACATTTCTCCAAAAAATACATTCAAAAGGCCAATAGGTATATGAAAAGATGCTCAATATCACTAATCATCAGAAAAATGCACATCAAAAACCACAGTGAGATATCAGCTCATACCTATTAGGATGGCCATCAAAAGCAAATAAACACACACATACATACAAAATAAGTGTCGCTGAGGTGGTGGAGAAATTGGAACCCTTACTCACAGTCAGTGGGAATGTACAGTGTTATAGCCACTATGGAAAATAATAATATGAAGGTTCCTCAATAAATTAGAAATAGAACTATGGTGATCCAGCAATCATACTTCTAAGTATTTATCCCAAATAATAGAAATCAGTATCTCAAAGAGATTTGCATTCCCGTGTTTACTGAAGCATTTTTCACAATAGCCAAGATGTGGAAGTAGCCTAAACGTTCATTAATGGATGAATGGATAATGAAAACATGGTGTATACATACAATGGAATATTACTCAGTCTTAAAAAGGAAAGGGATCCTGCTGTCTTAGTGCATTCAGACTAATGTAACAAAACACCATAAACCAGGCTGCTGATACACCACAGACATCTATTTCTCACAGTTCTAGAGGGTGGGAATCCAAGATCATGACACTGGCAGATTCAGTGTCTGGGGAGGGCCCACTTTCTAGTTCCCAGATGGTGCCGTCTTGCTGAATCCTCACATGATTCTGTCTGGTGCCTCTTTTATAAGGACACCAGTCTCATTCATGAGGACTCTGCCCTTATGAACTGAATCACCTCCCAAAGATGCCGCATCCTAATACTATCGCATTGGTGATTCGATTTAAACATGAATTGGAGGGGTACACAAATATTCAGCCTGTAGCACCTACCTACGCTGCAACGTGGATGAACCTTGAAGACATTCTAAGTGAAATAAGCCAGTCACAAAAGGACAAATACTGCATGATTCCATTTATACGAGGTGTCTAAAATAGTCAAACTCAGAAGCAAAAAGTAGAATGATAGTTGCCAGGGATTGTGGGGGAGGGGGAAATGGTGAGTTGCTGTTGAGTGGGTATGAAGTTTCCGTTAAACAACATGGAAAAGTTCTCAAGACCTAAACATCATGCTGATAGTTTACAATACTATACACTTAGAAAAGTGTGCTAAGAGAGTAGGTCTCATGTTTTTCACAATAAAAAACATATACAATGTAGTGTGTCAGTGTCCTCTATGATATGTGGAATTTAACTGAAATGGAAATCAGGTATTAGAGTGGTCCTTTTTATGTCATATTGCTTTATTGGGTGTTTATACTTAGGCTAATTACTAATTAGTAACAGGCTTAGAAGCAGTGATAAGACTGGCCTTTGTATGGCCTGTAGACTTATTCTAATTGCTTTATAGTAGGATTGTATGTGGAAAATCGAGATTAAGAGAACTGCTTACAACTGCAACATTTAGGCCCTGACATCCTTTAATAATAGGTGACATGTCTTGAGAGCTTATGAAGTGTTAGGCACTATTCTAAGCACTATTCATTCAATATCTCCCTTGATAATTACAGCAATACAGTAAGTTGGATACTATTATAATTGTCCACCTTTTACATGTAAGGAAACTGATTAAATCACTTTCCCAAAGTTATCTAGCTCATGAATGGCAGAACTGGGATTCAAACCCAGGCCTTTCACCTACAAGGCTTGTAACTCTTAACCATCCAATCTTTCCCTCTCCTTGTCTGTTCTCTTCATTGCTTCCAAGAGCTGGGCTTACCATCTACAAGCACTTTTCATCTGAGTACTGACATCTATGGTGGCCCCAGATGAATGCACAGTTGAGGCAGGTAATTTTAAACATTGTTTTACTCTCTTTTAGTAGAACCTGGTTATAGGCCACATGCCACACTTCAGCTCTGGGTGTTTTAGTGAAGACCTCCCTTATTGAAGTGTAAGTCTCTTTTCTGGCAAGGATCACAGAGCTTTGTCATGTCTTTGGCATCCTGGTTGAAGACCAGACTCTGCCTTTCTTTCACAGAGGACCACAGTCTCCTTTCCCCTCCATGGACTCTGCTCCTCTGTTTAGAAATCCTTAAGTCAATTGCTTCCCAAATGATGATGGAGCTTGTGATGGTCTTTGAAATGTGCTGGGCATTCCTTTATATTATTAGAATATCACTCCATTGGAGAGGAACCAGTTGGACTTATTCACTGTTGCACCTTATTCACTAAACCCATTGCTTGGCATGGACCAGGCATGTAATGAATATTTGTTGAATGAATTAATGGGAAGTTTCTCCATCTTCTGTCTTACCTTAGAGAGCAGACCTCAGGTCAGGCTTCATCTCCTTTACTTTCATCATTTGCTCCTTGCCACTGGGAAACTAACCATCCTCTTCTGGGTCTAAGTTTTAATAATGGCGACAGATGTGTCTACATTTAAACCTTCTCATTTACTCAGATGACACAGAGACTAAAGGTGTACTCCCTGACCAGAAACCTTCATGTTTTAAAAATGTAATCTAGCTGATTTTATGCAATGCATAAACAGACATCAGAATGAGACTAATGGATGACATTTACATAAACAGGCTATCAATATTAAAATAGCATGAAGGAATCTTTAAATGTAGCATTAATTAGAAACCTGAACTAATTTCATTATTAGGCATTGATACCCTGGGAAAATGATCATACTTCTTGAAATGTGGAAATAAAAGTTTATAAGATATCTTTTGTGTGAAGAGTAATATAAAAGTTTCATAATGTAAAGCAATATCCGGGAGGCGGAGCTTGCAGTGAGCTGAGATCCGGCCACTGCACTCCAGCCTGGGCGACAGCGCGAGACTCCATCTCAAAAAAAAAAAAAAAAAAAAAAAAAATTATACTTTATAGCAATTACATATTTTACTTTGTCATTTTAAACAGCTTTTTTGAGGTATAATTCACCTACAATAAAGTTCACTTAAGTGTATAATTCAGTGATTTTTAGCAAATTGACAGAGTTGTACAATATCACCACATTTTAATTTTTTAACACAATATGTCATTCTTAATGTGTTTCACATTAAGATCTGCTGTACAACATAGTTAAGAGTTGCTTATTTTAATTTCTCAATTCATTTATAAATGACTGAAAGGGACACTGAAGATTTTGGAAACTGTTGATGAGGAAATTGAACAAAGAGCTTGCATCAGGTATTGGCTAGTGCAGTTGGTATGTTAACTTGCTGTGGGGAATCCTTTCATCTCTTACCCTTGGTGTGCACATTCTTGTATCTTTGAGAAGCAAGTGCCTGATTAATTTCAACATGATAGACTCTTGACAGGAGATGTCCCAGGAGAGGCAAAGCTGGGGAAGGGTGTGGATGGGAGTTAGGACCAACTGATTCCCAGGAACACATTTTCCAAAAGTAGTGCCTTTTCATGCATTCAGACTCGTATAGATTATTGTGAAAGGATATAACCTGTTTTATGAGCTCATTCCTGTGATTGTAAAAACTGGTCTAGGAAAATGAATCTTTAGTTATAGGGAGAGGGGAGTAAAGGATTGTGCCATGCTTTTATAATAAGAATATTATATTAGTCAGAAGAGGCTAGTTGATGCTGCACAAACAAATGAGCAACAGATCTCAGATGCTCCCAGCTACAAAGATTTGCTTCCCCTCATGTTACAAACCCAATGCAGGTCAGTAGAGAGGCTCTGCTGATTCGTTGTTACAATTCCAGCACCCGGGCTCATGCAAGCTCAATTTCAACACAGGCTTTCATGGTTGCCAGAGCAGGCAAAATCAGTGCTGTGGGATCTCACATTGGCGTTTAAATACCTCAACCAAAAAGTAATTCATATGACTTTCACTCCATTGGGAAGAATTAGCAATACGACCACATCCAATTTCCAGTCTCAAAAGGACAGAGAAGTCCTCCCTTGTGTCCAGAAAAAAAGAAAAGAAAAAAAAAAAAAAGAAAAGAAAATCAGTGAATAACGGTAAAGGAACAGAAAATCCAATACTGCATGTTCTCACAAGTGGGAGCTAAACATTGAGCACATATGTACATAAATATAAGAACCATAGACACTGTGGACTACTAGATGGGGGAGGGTGTGGGCTGAAAAACTACTTACTGGGTACTATGCTTACTACCCGGATGACAGGATCCATACCCGAAACCTCAGCATCCCACAATATCCCCATGTAATGTACCTGCACACGTACCCCTTGTATCTAAAATAAAAGTTGAAATAAAAAATCAGTAAAGATGGTTACATATATAGCATCTAATGAAATGAAGGAAAACATCCACAATAAAAAAATATTGAGATACCAAAATTATAACATCAGAGTTTCTTTTTAGTGAAAGAACTCTTTTCATTTGGGAAAATAATTTGATAGGCACTTGCGGGTGAGGGTTAAGAACTAACAAACTGAGCAACTGATCTCCAGATAGTTTAATCAGAATATATACAAGATTTTTATCAGAATAAGAAGTTTTGGTGTTGCCATGATTGCATTTGAGATTCTTGAATCCAGTCTCCAAATTTGGATATGTAATTTTGTCTTATGCATTTTTGTAATTTTCATTTATTCCATTCTTTTACAGTTTTTATCATTCTGTCTCCATTTTACATCAGCCCAGATTTGTGTGACTCTAATGTGGTCGGCAGAGGAACCAGTAGTTTATGCCACTAATTTCCATTCCTACTTCTTGAGCCTCAGACAGCGCTAACATGTTAGGAATGTCTTTTTAGCTCAAGAGAAAAATTCACCAAGTATTTTTGTGAATGGAGATGTGTATGGGAAACTTGTGCTCTTAGCAGGAGTGGCACTATGAGGGAGCTCCACCAGCAGCATCTCCTGAGGTCGGAAAATGAATGTGGCTAGGATGCTTGGAAATGAAAAGCTTCCTGCTCCAGATTTCGCCAGGTGGTTGTGCCCTTTACTAATTTCAGCTGCAGTTACAAGAATGATAAAATGGAAAAATAAATATTTGTGCAATGACAGAGAAAAGCCAATTAGTTTTGCACCAATGAGAAATAATGTAGAACTCCTCATGTCTCATAACAAATTGACTCTCTCCGCATGTATTTAAGAATGCATATATACAGTACAAATGTACTTGAATTTAAATAGCACTAGAGTAAAACATATTCTGCAAGTTTTAGTAAAAAAACCGAGATAATATAATTTCTGTATTTTAGGAAGAAAAAATATTAAAATAGGATCTGTAATAATAGGATCTGGGTGTATAATAACTGATCTAGTGAATGTCAGAGTTTTTTGTTTTCTCCTGGAATGCATCAACTTCAATGATCTTCTCTCTCTAGCTGTGTTTTTTCCCCCCTCAAGGAAGCACAGAAGAAACTATAACCTGCCAGTTAGCAGTGCAATTTCAAGCTTAATATTCTTGCCAACTCCAAATATTATTATTCTTTATGGCAAAGAAGTCCAATCGAGTATAACTTTTTCTCCATGTTTGTTGACTTGACAACTAGATCTCAAAGTACTTCGTGATTTTCTTTTTTATTTGATGAGGCAGAAATGCCTACATGATAACAGGCTGGTTTTATATAGGAAGTATTAATATGAAGTCTTTCTTTATTAAGCAATTACTATGAGCTTTATATATAAAATTTACTTTAAATCATTGCATTTAATTTTTATAACTATCTTAGAGAAATTAGGATTAGAGAAAAATCATTTATCCCCATTTTATATGTAAGAAAACAGGTTCAGAAAGATTTTGATTAGCCGGTTGATGAATGGTACCCAAGTCTTCTGACTTCAGAGGCTTTACTCTTGAATCACTCATTATGTAATGGCTTTCTCCTCAGTACATTCTATCCATCATCCACCAATCCATCCATCTATCCATCCATTTATTGATTTATAAAAAATATATTCTTCACCCATGATATTCCAGATACCATTTATGAAGAACTGGGGAAACAACAGTGTGAAAACAGCCAAAGCCCCTGGCCACTAACAACTTAGGTTCTCATAGGAGTAGATGAGAAACAAACACAAAATTAAAGAGGGAAGACAGAGAGCAATAAGGGTGCTGAAAGGGATGAAGAGCGGTGTGGAAAGGAAAAACTAGAAATGGCTGAGCTCACTGTGCTTCTCACGGGGATGTGAGAGGCGCTGTCTGAGGAGGTGATACGTGGCAGGATGAGAATGCAGCATCTGTGTGCACAGCCAGCGGGAGAGCACATGTTCCAGGCAAACCCAACAGTACTGGGTGTCTAATAGTGCCATTTCCAGGTAACTGAAGCTTACTCTTGAGTGCCAATTTTAAAAGCAAAGTAGCCAGTTCAGTGGAAACTGTCTACAATTCATTACATACCATACTGCTCTCTAGAACAGAGGCCACCGGACCTGTCCTTGAGTTTTTGTTTATGAGATGATCCACAGGTACATAAATGTATTCCTTTTAGCTAAGCATCTCTAAAGCATAATTGGTATGCGTTCCAAATTATTTTTGAAACCTAGGAAAAAGAAGTCTCATGTGGAAGTTCTTAGGGAAAAATGATGGGCAGTTCACACTTATAATTAGTCTTTTCACATTATTTAATGTTTTAAATTACTTTTTCTTTGGTAATCTTCCCATTTCCTCTCATCTACTGACTAATAAGCTGCTGAGTGTTTGTAAACACTATGCTGAAGAGCAATAACTAAAACTCTTCATGAAAGAGATCCGCAGTGTAGAGCAACAAAGATAATGTTGCCCTTAGGTTGTTGGAAGAGACGTTATTTCTTGTGCTCTGTCATTGTCTCTCACAATTAGATTAAGCAGGAAAAGATTCATCATCTTGTGACATTTTCCTGAAAGACAGGAAAATATTTGAATTTATGTGACAAACTAAATGTTTCATTTGTCTAACTGCTCAGCACAATGTTATAAGTTTGTGTCTCTAATTCCAGGCTCTAGAGAGTATTAAAGCCATGAGAAATTATCAGATGCTGTGTGATGTGTGATGTTGTTTTTGATTGACAGAGTCAGATCTAATAATCCCAAGGGCTAAGATAGGTGTTTCTAATTTTTAGTGTTAATACTGAAGGTAACCGGCCTGGAGGTATTCACTTTTTTCCTTCCTCAGTCTTGATTCTGGTTTTATGAATGAATTTATATACCTTAAGGATAAAATGTTGGCAATGCTGTGTGACCTGTTGCTAGTTTGCAATGAGTTGTATATCACCCCGTACCAAATGTATTTCTTTTCGAAGACAATTCTCTCTTATATTATAAATTCTCAGAGAGCAGAAGTTACATCTGTCTAAATTGCTTGAGTATCGCATCAGCTTAGAGCTTAGCCTTTAGAAGTAGGAATTTTGTTAAGGCATGGATAGAAGAGGACGTGGCGATTGTTGGGTTGAGCAGTTAGTTACCTGAGTTATCTCCTGGGCTCCTTGCTTGTTTCTTTCAGTTTTCTCCCAGTGAAAAACCACTTCTGTGAACTGTAGCCTGTTCAATCTGCTAGTAAGCAAGAGGTGAGTGAGAAGTGGGCATGCACTTGCTGACTTATGGGGAATTATGGCACAGCAGTCACAGTCATCACACCTTCCCAGTCCAGGAGACAGAGGACTGGGAGTTTCCTAGCAGACGCCACAGGAAAGGAAATAGTCTCATTATTGATGCTTCGTTACTGATGCTACCTTATAGTCACCAGACTGCTGTCTGGCAAATTTGGTATAAAAAGATGTGGCTGTGTGTGTGTGTGTGTGTGTCTGTGTCTGTGTGCATGCTCATAAATACACAAAGAATTTTATAAAGACATTCAGAATATTCTTTTAAAAAATCATATGTTCCCTGTGTTATTGCCCAGGGTAACAAGAAGACTTGCTCTCCATTGTCTACACTCGTGAAACTTAAAACACCTTGCTGAGCACGTGTTACTTTTTGAATTAAAATGTTAAAAGTTTTATTTAGCTGGCAGTTTATTGGTAGTACATTTTATTTATTTTAGCAAGAAATGACTTCTCAATCCTTAGCGTAAATAGTGTACACAACAAAATACTTGGGAAGTGTTTCCTTTAGTCTGAAGGAGAAAGGGGATTATTTTTTACTGACAAGAGCCTTCTGAGGTTTCACAGCGGTGTCATTCACTTTTTTTCTGGTTAGGAAACTGGGGCGGAAAGAAGCAAACGTATTCAGTGACACTGAAAATCAGTGAGACGGAAAGAATTCGAACTCACAGCCTCCAGATATACCAACTGAATGCATTCAGCATGAAAACATGTTCGTTTCAGCAGTAACAAGAGTTAAAATGGGTGCTTGGGCTGGATTCAGGTGTCAAGTATGCTAGTCTTGAGAAGAAGTCTCCTCAGAGCAGAATTTAATACACTGTGGGTAGCAATGAGATAATCACATCTACCCAGCAAGGAGTTTCAATTAGTAGCTAATGACTATGTTGAATAAAAGTAGAATGCTCCAGGGCTTTTCATCTGGCCAGTTAGCCCGGCAAAGGATATGTGTGAGCAGTCGATGAATCCGTTGTTCTCAAACTTTAGGACTAGTCAGTGTACCTCACTTTAGTTGGGAGCCTTGTGTTTATTAAAAAGTTAGGAGAAATGACCATATGTTATAAAGTGGATTAGAAATCAATGTTCTTCATTTGTTGTCAGCAACATCATATAATGATGATTCTAAGAAGTGATGGAAAATTAGTATCCACTGGGACATCATTTTATTCATAGAATTGATTTCTACTTTTGTTTCCTTCCATAGGAAAAGTTCAAGGGATGTCTGAGTTTATTATTCACCAGGTTTCTTGGAAACTAACTTGTGACTAGGAAATGCAGATTATTCCAAATTCCGTTCTAACAAATCTTATTAAAAATTTCATATTGCTTTGTCATATTGATTTTTCTTATATATGTAATACCTAAAATAGGAAAACATGGTAATTGTGTCCTGATATTATTTTTTAACAGTTTAATATGAAAGTTTAAAATGAAAATTTTATTTTGTGAATGATGATGTATTACATTTCTGGTAGAGACTCAGAGAATAATCTTCTTTGTTTTAATTTCTGAATGATAAAGGGGAATATTATCCTAGGTATATAATGCTTTTAAAAATCTGTTGCTAAATATAATGTTTTCAATAATGTTTTGTGTTTGCTTGTTATAATTAAATAAACATTTTGTGTTCTCTTTTGGAGTTAGCTGACTGCAAAGGAAATGGAAGCTCCTGTCATCTGCTCACTGATCAATATCTGGGTGACTTCGTCAAGAGTTTAGGGTTGCAGAAGGCGATAAGGTGCCTCACTTGTCTTCATTGGATGCAGATTAAAATAACTCATCTCCTGATGGTAGTGGTGAGATTTGCTACAATTGGATTAGCAGCATTTTAAACTGTAGACTTACTGGAAGCAAATTCACTAATACAAAAGAAGAGATGAATTAGTAGTAATGCCCTGTGGTTGTGCTTCCAAGCAGGAAAGACAGCTGCCATCCGTTCCCTTGATGCATTTTGGATTCAACGTGAAAAGCAATGGTTCAGTCTTTCAGGGGAAAGCTCTGAGGCAGCTTTGTCTTGTCTCCTGGACTATCTCCTGAGAGGCAGTATTGTCAGCCAGGAGTCAAATAAATCCAGGCCTGGAGATTCAGAGGAGACGATGAGCTTTGCCTTTGCTCTGTTGGTATTCATCTGGGAACGCACTGTGAAAATCCATCTCCCAAAGATGAATTATGAGCCCCTAAAACATTTCACTGAAGGAAAATAAACAGCCCTCATGAAAATTAAATGGCGGCATTCCAGATAATGACAAGAGGACTCTATTATTATTATTATTGTTATTATTATTATTATTAAATTTCAACATTTAATGTTTTAGTTTTCAGTGATGCTCTGTGCATTTATAGACTAAGGAGTTGGAATATTACAAAGTATATTTTTGTCTACTTTTTCTATTCTAATGCTTTAAAATAATGGATTAGTTCTTTGTAATCCTCTCTTGCCTTTTTATGTAAATAAAATAAAAAGACATATAGTTGTGAGATTATGAAGCTAAAAGACCATTGTTTTGGAGTTTGTAAGACATAATCAACCATATTTCACCTAGAGGGTGCTTTTGAGGGTTAATTAGTTCAAATATGCAGAGTGCTTGGAAAAAGAAGTGTGGTATATGGAGAAGAATTGAAGAAATATATACTTCATAAACACTTCAAGCAGCTAGCCCCAATATTTCTCCCCAACAAAATAATGCTAATTCATTTTTCTATCATTTATTTGCATCTACGAGACTTAATACTTCTTTTATTATTTTAGTATCAATATTTTATCAAGCCTTTCTATTCTTAACAAATGCAAATTGCATTTTCACCAGAACATTTCTACAGCTCGATCTCTTTAGAAATAGTAAAAAAAAAAATATGGTCGTAATTTATCAAGCAGGAAATAAACATTACATGGCTTTCAGTCCATTTTCAAGTAATGTATAAAATATTGGAAATGGTTTGTGTTTTATACATGTTTACTTTAGATTAAAATAAAATTTTCATAATGCTCTCTAAAATACAATCCAATTAAATTTCTAATGTCTTTATTTTCACATTTCTAGATGAAACTTCGGAAATACTCACACTGTGGTTATAACCATAAAGCTACCTTGCTAAGAAGATATTACCCAACTTGGAAATAATAAGATCTTTATAGCTATGTGAGAATGCGTAAGTCCAGAATCTCTAGTGGGTGATTACAGTGGTTGAGTCTGAATTTCTTCCCCAGTTGTGGAAGACAGCTCCATAGTGAAGATCATTCTGAATGGCACTCTACTGGTGAGGGGGTAGAATGAGGCGGACCTCAATCTAATTTGAGAAAGTAGACTCCAGAGTGTTTGAGAGATCTACCCAAAGTCACAGAGCCAATAGCTGAAGTCCCCAGATCTTCCTTTTCAATAACCTTTATTTCCTTGATGGATGCTTCATTCATAGGTAATTCTTAGCCTTCTGCTAAGACTGGGGCCAATTTCTCAGCAATAGCCAAAATATTTTACTTAGACATGGCCCAGTGTATAGAAACTCACAGTTATATAAAACTGGTTATATAGCAGAGACTATGCTAAGAACTTTTACACATATTATCTCTTTTCCTCTTCACAAGAAGTCTTTAAGATGGATTCTATTAATACTCCCATTTTACAGGTGAGAAACTGAAAAACACAGTGGTCAGGCAACTTGTTCAAGGTCACACATCTAAGAAAGTGGTCAAACCAGAAACTAAAATTGTCTACCTAACTTGAAAGCCCATGTATTAAACCGTTTCACCACACTACCTCTCCACACAAACAGGAAAAAGAAAAACATGATGAAAGTCCACATTTATTATTTAAAAACAAGCACATTTCTATGTCTGATTTAAAAAGATGGCTGCATGAACACATTGGCAACATTCAGAAGTATTTCTGAAATACGAGTTTAAGTATGGGGAACACAAATTATAAGACGTGGTACTTTAGTGTCTAGCGATGATGACGGTAGCTTTTTATAAATCCATACATCCTTTCTGCAAGTGAAATATCCAACAATGTTTAAGATACTTGTGAAATTATTTTTGCACAAGTATTAGCTACTGTTTTATAACATCCTATTAAGAAATTGTTGCTGACAACAGCTAGCACTGAAGAGCCAAACTAGTTCTTCAGTGATGTTGGTGATGTTCTTGTGGCTGACAGAATAACTTATTTCCACAGGTAGCTGTTATAGATTGTGTGTTTCCCATTCAGTTACTCCAAGCTTGTGAAGGAGAGTGGGCGGAGAGGACAACCTCTCCTCTTCCAAACCTCGGGATGGTTTGGAAGCCAGTTACCTAGGAAACTGAAATGAGCAGCGTAATGCCCACTAAAACCAATGTCAACAGGGGATGGGATTTTCCTTTTTCATCCGAGTTGCTTTCCAAATATACATTTTATGCTGCTTGTGGAGCCCAGTTAGGCTGTTGGCCCTTGGTGGGCAGTTCATGCCAAAGTAGACCAAAGGTTAGTCAGGGAGGATGAGAGAGTTTTCACAAATGTTGTGCTGACAAAATATTTGAGAGAGGGAATGATGGTGCAGTTAAAATGAACTTGTAAAAGGATAAAGTGATCAGCAGATGCATATTTTACATAATATGATATGCAATTCTGGATCATAACTTATCTGCATCTAAATTTATGGTAGCAAAACTTACTTTTTAAACATAATTTTATTTGCTGTAATCTACTGTTCCCTGTTCTTATGCTACTCACACTGGAAGCTTTGCTTTATGGTAATCATCTTCAAGAGTAACTTTTGGGATTCATAAATCTTTGATGAAAGTCATAATTAATTTCCCAATACTTTATAAATACATACATTTTTATTAGTAAATGTAATATACATATCCACACATATATTTTAGGTATCTGTATATGTGTGCATATATATTTAAGTTGAACCATATAAAATTGCTGATATTAGACCACATAGGAGTTATATAGTTTATCTTATAGACAAATATAAGAGATCGTAAGATACATTTTTGACAGGGAGTAGCAATATTTTTTGTTGTTTTGCTTGGGTCTCTCGTTGTTTCTTTTCCCGTCTTCACTTTTCCCTGTCCTACATCAACCCCATTCTACTCTCACTTGATTCTTGCCCCATAGGCAATCCAAATTAACTGCCTGGCATGTATCCTTCACACTCATAGAATTATAAATAGACATACCTAGATCTGTACATCTGTATTTGTACTAGAGGCAAAGTTCGTACTGAGGAATCTCAAACTTCCAGATTATTTCCTGTTGATATCTATAGCCAAATATTCTCCTTCCTGATTTGAAAATATTGCTTATCTCTTCTTTTCTGTACTTACCCTTAATGAATTTCAGACTGATTTAAAGTAGTTTCCTCATTTTTAAAAAAATTTCCTTAAGGTTTTCTTTTCTTTTCTTTTCTTTTCTTTTTATTATACTTTAAGTTCTAGGGTACATGTGCACAATGTGCAGGTTTGTTACATATGTATACTTGTGCCATGTTGGCGTGTTGCACCCATCAACTCATCAGCACCCATCAACTCGTCATTAACATCAGGTATGACTCCCAATGCCATGCCTCCCCACTCCCCCCTCCCCGTAATAGGCCCCAGTGTGTGATGTTCCCCTTCCAGAGTCCAAGTGATCTCATTGTTCAATTCCCACCTATGAGTGAGAACATGCGGTGTTTCGTTTTCTGTTCTTGTGATAGTTTGCTGAGAATGATGGCTTCCAGCTGCATCCATGTCCCTACAAAGGACACTAACTCATCCTTTTTTATGGCTACATAGTATTCCATGGTGTATATGTGCCACATTTTCTTAATCCAGTCTGTCACTGATGGACATTTGGGTTGATTCCAAATCTTTGCTATTGTGAATAGTGCCACAATGAACATACGTGTGCATGTGTCTTTATAGCAGCATGATTTATAATCCTTTGGGTATATACCCAGTAATGGGATGGCTGGGTCATATGGTATTTCTAGTTCTAAATCCTTGAGGAATCGCGATACTGTTTTCCACAATGGTTCAACTAGTTTACAATCCCACCAACAGTGTAAAAGTGTTCCTATTTCTCCACATCCTCTCCAGCACCTGTTGTTTCCTGACTTTTAAATGATTGTCATTCTAACTGGTGTGAGATGGTATCTCATTGTGGTTTTGATTTGCATTTCTCTGATGGCCAGTGATGACGAGCATTTTTTCATGTGTCTATTGGCTGCATGCATGTCTTCTTTTGAGAGATGTCTGTTCATATCCTTTGCCCACTTTTCGATGGGATTGTTTGTTTTTTTCTTGTACATTTGTTTGAGTTATTTGTAGGTTCTGGATATTAGCCTTTGTC
The DNA here is from genome assembly GCF_008728515.1 of Papio anubis. Lineage (NCBI taxonomy): Eukaryota > Metazoa > Chordata > Mammalia > Primates > Cercopithecidae > Papio > Papio anubis. The sequence continues at coordinate 112,502,858 of NC_044983.1, forward strand.
AAATGAGTAGATTGCAAAAATTTTCTCCCATTCTGTAGGTTGCCTGTTCACTCTGATGGTAGTTTCTTTTGCTGTGCAGAAGCTCTTTAGTTTAACTAGATCCCATTTGTCAATTTTGGCTTTTGTTGCCATTGGTTTTGGTGTTTTAGACATGAAATCCTTGCCCATGCCTATGTCCTGAATGGTATTACCTAGGTTTTCTTCTAGGGTTTTTATGGTATTAGGTCTAACATTTAAGTCTCGAATCCATCTTGAATTAATTTTCATATAAGGAGTAAGGAAAGGATCCAGTTTCAGCTTTCTACTTATGGCTAGCCAATTTTCCCAGCACCATTTATTAAATAGGGAATCCTTTCCCCATTTCTTGTTTTTCTCAGGTTTGTCAAAAATCAGATGGCTGTAGATGTGTGGTATTATTTCTGAGGGCTCTGTTCTGTTCCATTGGTCTATATCTCTGTTTTGGTACCAGTACCATGCTGTTTTGGTTACTGTAGCCTTGTAGTACAGTTTGAAGTCAGGTAGCATGATGCCTCCAGCTTTGTTCTTTTGACTTAGGATTGTCTTGGCAATATGGGGTCTTTTTTGGTTCCATATGAACTTTAAAGCAGTTTTTTCCAATTCTGTGAAGAAACTCATTGGTAGCTTGATGGGGATGGCATTGAATCTATAAATTATCTTGGGCAGTATGGCCATTTTCACGATATTGATTCTTCCTATCCATGAGCATGGTATGTTCTTCCATTTGTTTGTGTCCTCTTTTGTTTCACTCATCAGTGGTTTGTAGTTCTCCTTGAAGAGATCCTTTACATCCCTTGTAAGTTGGATTGCTAGATATTTTATTCTCTTTGAAGCAATTGTGAATGGAAGTTCATTCACGATTTGGATCTCTGTTTGTCTGTTACTGGTGTATAAGAATGCTTGTGATTTTTGCACATTGATTTTGTATCCTGAGACTTTGCTGAAGTTGCTTATCAGCTTAAGGAGATTTTGGGCTGAGATGATGGGGTTTTCTAAATATACAATCATGTCATCTGCAAAGAGGGACAATTTGACTTCTTCTTTTCCTAACTGAATACCCTTGATTTCTTTCTCTTGCCTGATTGCCCTAGCCAGAACTTCCAACACTATGTTGAATAGGAGTGGTGAGAGAGGGCATCCCTGTCTTGTGCCAGTTTTCAAAGGGAATGCTTCCAGTTTTTGCCCATTCAGTATGATATTGGCTGTGGGTCTGTCATAAATAGCTCTTATTATTTTGAGATATGTTCCATCAATACCGAATTTATTGAGAGTTTTTAGTATGAAGGGCTGTTGAATTTTGTCAAAGGCCTTTTCTGCATCTATTGAGATAATCATGTGGTTTTTGTCTTTGGTTCTGTTTATATGCTGGATTATGTTTATTGATTTGCGTATGTTGAACCAGCCTTCCATCCCAGGGATGAAGCCCACTTGATCATGGTGGATAAGCTTTTTGATGTGCTGCTGGATTCGGTTTGCCAGTATTTTATTGAGGATTTTTGCATCGATGTTCATCAGGGATATTGGTCTAAAATTCTCTTTTCTTGTTGTGTCTCTGCCAGGCTTTGGTATCAGGATGATGTTGACCTCGTAAAATGAGTTAGGGAGGATTCCCTCCTTTTCTATTGATTGGAATAGTTTCAGAAGGAATGGTACCAGCTCCTCCTTGTACCTCTGGTAGAATTCAGCTGTGAATCTATCTGGTCCTGGACTTTTTTTGGTTGGTAGGCTATTAATTATTGCCTCAATTTCAGAGCCTGCTATTGGTCTATTCAGGGATTCAACTTCTTCCTGGTTTAGTCTTGGGAGAGTGTAAGTGTCCAGGAAATTATCCATTTCTTCTAGGTTTTCAAATTTATTTGCGTAGAGGTATTTATAGTATTCTCTGATGGTAGTTTGTATTTCTATGGGGTCAGTGGTGATATCCCCTTTATCATTTTTTATTGCATCTATTTGATTCTTCTCTCTTTTCTTGTTTATAAGTCTTGCTAGCAGTCTATCAATTTTGTTGATCTTTTCAAAAAACCAGCTCCTGGATTCATTGATTTTTTTGGAGGTTTTTTTGTGTCTCTATCTCCTTCAGTTCCACTCTGATCTTAGTTATTTCTTGCCTTCTGCTAGCTTTTGAATGTGTTTGCTCTTTCTTCTCTAGTTCTTTTAATTGTGATGTTAGGATGTCAGTTTTGGACCTTTCCAGCTTTCCTTGTGGGCATTTAGTGTGCTATAAATTTCCCTGTACACACTGCTTTAAATGTGTCCCAGAGATTCTGGTATGTTGTATCTTTGTTCTCATTAGTTTCAAAGAACATCTTTATTTCTGCCTTCATTTTGTTATGTACCCAGTAGTCATTCAGGAGCAAGTTGTTCAGTTTCCATGTAGTTGAGTGGCTTTGATTGAGTTTCTTAGTCCTGAGTTCTAGTTTGATTGCACTGTGGTCTGAGAGACAGTTTGTTATAATTTCTGTTCTTGTACATTTGCTGAGGAGTGCTTTACTTCCAACTATGTGGTCAATTTTGGAATAAGTGCGATGTGGTGCTGAGAAGAATGTATATTCTGTTGATTTGGGGTGGAGAGTTCTGTAGATGTCTATTAGGTCCACTTAGTGCGGAGTTGAGTTCAATTCCTGGATATCCTTGTTAACTTTCTCTCGTTGATCTGTCTAATGTTGACAGTGGGGTGTTGAAGTCTCCCATTATTATCGTATGGGAGTCTAAGTCTCTCTGTATGTCTCTAAGGACTTGCTTTATGAATCTAGGTGCTCCTGTATTGGGTGCATATATATTTAGGATAGTTAGCTCTTCCTGTTGAATGATTCCTTTACCATTATGTAATGGCCTTCTTTGTCTCTTTTGATCTTTGATGGTTTAAAGTCTGTTTTATCAGAGACTCGGATTGCAACCCCTGCTTTTTTTTGTTCTCCATTTGCTTGGTAGATCTTCCTCCATCCCTTTATTTTGAGCCTGCGTGTGTCTCTGCATGTGAGATGGGTCTCCTGAATACAGCAAACTGATGGGTCTTGACTCTTTATCCAATTTGCCTGTCTGTGTCTTTTAATTTGACCATTAGTCCATTTACATTTAAGGTTAATATTGTTATGGGTATCAGCTGCGGAGGCTGCAGAAGTTTGAATATTGCTGAATAGCAAGTGTTCCTGTCTGATTCTTGCTCTGGAAGCTTCGTCTCAGGGGTGTACCATGCCGTGTGAGGTGAGGGGTGTCGGTCTGCACCTAGTGGGGGATGTCTCCCAGTTAGGCTACTCAGGGGTCAGGGACCCACTTGAGCAGGCAGTCTGTCCGTTCTCAGATCTCAACCTCCATGTTGGGAGATCCATTGTTCTCTTCAAAGCTGTCAGACAGGGTCTTTTACATCTGCAGAGGTTTCTGCTGCTTTTTGTTTAGCTTTGTCCCATCCCCAGAGGTGGAGTCTACAGAGACAGGCAGGCCTCCTTGAGCTGCTGTGGGCTCCACCCAGTTCGAGCTTCCCGGCAGATTTGTTTACTTAAGCCTCAGCAATGGTGGGCGCCCCTCTCCCAGCCTTGCTGCTGTCTTGCAGTTAGATCGCAGACTGCTGTGCTAGCAATGAGCGAGGCTCCATGGGTGTGGGACCCTCCCGGCCAGGTGTGGGATATAATCTCCTGGTGTGCCGTTTGCTAAGAGCCTTGGGTAAAGCACAGTATTAGGGTGGGAGTTACCCAATTTTCCAGGTGTTGTGTGTCTCAGATTCCCTTGGCTAGGAAAAGGGATTCCCTTCCCCCTTGCGCTTCCCAGGTGAGGTGATGCCTCGCCCTGCTTCAGCTCTGGCTGATCGGGCTGCACCAGCTGACCAGCACCGATTGTCTGGCACTCCCCAGTGAGATGAACCCTGTACCTCAGTTGAAAATGCAGAAATCACCCATCTTCTGTGTCGCTTGCACTGGGAGCTGGAGGCTGGAGCTGTTCCTATTCGGCCATCTTGCTCTGGGACTTGTTTCCTCATTTTTGACATTCATTCACTTGAATTCTCTTTCTCTTGTATGTGCTATTCACAGTGATTCAAGCTGTGAAACTATTCACAAATGATTCAAGCTGTGACGTATGGCAGCTTGAATGTGTCACACAGGTGGATTAGTAATTCTTTTCTGGTTTTTTATTTTTGCCTCCACAGAATAACTGATTACTTTGTAAGGTTAAGAGTAAGAATATATGAGAAAAAATACATTGGTTTTTATTCTGCTAACAGTAGACCCAGGATTTCAATGCCTTCACTTGCAAGGAAAAGGCTCCCCCAGAGCCTCTTAGAGGCTCCCAACTGTGTGAGCAAAGTTAAGGATAAGAGTGGGGTCATATGAGAAGACCTTAGAATTTATGTTATAGATGAAAGTGTTTGAAATCTTAAGATATTAAGAGGTACAGCGATCACACCACAGATGTGATAGGAGACCTAATATTCTCATTCTGAACCAAAGGTGTCTTCTCCTGTCACTGCCTATGACAACTGGCATTGAACCCCATCCTCATTTTAGAGGACAATATTCATCTTATCAGGCCATTGTGAGAGATTTCAGCTCAGCATAATGGGCAACTTCCCATTATACTGGGCCACTGGGTTATTCTGGGACTTAACTACCCTGAGTTTTCTCACTAGAAAGTTAGTGATCACACAAGGAAAAGGCAACAAGAACCTAGTGGTCTGGGTTTACTCCTCTTCTCCAGTCTACAAAACCCCCTCTCTCTGCATCCTTGCATACATTTGTATAGGTCTTGGAACCTTTTGCCCCCACACAAATGCCTACTGTTTGTCCAAGCTCTTGCCATAAGGCTATAGTTCTTTCTCTTACTTGAGAAGGAAAGTCCTTTGTAATGAAGTAAATACTGATTCCTAGGAGTTGAAGAGTCCAAGGTCTCTCAGGAGCAACTCAGAGGCTTCATTCCTGAGAGCTGGAACTGGCATGCCTGATAGGGTGAATCCTTGATCTTTAATAGAGCGTACCCTGGCCAGGGAGAAGTAAGCTCACTCTGGTTCTTGTGTTTTGGAGTGCTGTTATTTACGTAAAAGCAGAGTCTGTCCTTCCCTTGCCGGTCAAAAGGATTTCAAAGCTGCTGTACCAAGAACTGTTTTCAGATTACTGGTTTCAGAAACTGTTGACCCTTGTCCTGCCTTTCAATAGTGAAATCCCAAAATGGTCCTAGGAGAGACAAGTAAATTCTGACAGCTGCTTAGAGGTCATCTTAGAACTAAATTCCAAAGAAATACTTTTAGGCTGATAAAGAGTGTAGAAAAAGGAGGAGGGAGAGAAAAAGAAAAAATTAGATTAGTGTACAGAATGGTAGCTATTTGCAGCTCACCCAGGTGTGCTCTGAAGGTCAAAACCCTACATCAGCAATTCGTAGCAAACTCTTGAGCTCCTCTACCTCTTAGAAAGCACAATTGAATCAGATATCATGCGAAAGACATACACACTTCATATAATGCTACCTGCAAGTCTCCCTAGAAAAGCAGTTTTTGTAGGTGAAAACAATGAAGCCAGGTAATATTCCAAGGAGGCTGTAATTTTAGCAGACCTACCAACAGCACTGATGTAGGAAGCTCATTATTTTAATTTCTGGAGCCTTTTAATTTTTTCTTTAGAAAGTGTATAAATAGTTGCAGTGCTGCTTTGCTTCCAAAACTGGGCGGTGAGTTCAACAGCGACAACAGCAGCAGCAGCTCTTATCCTGGCCGTCATGGAGTTTCTTGAAAGAACTTACCTGGTGAATGATAAAGCTGCCAAGATGTATGCTTTCACACTAGAAAGGTAATAGATGTCTGTGTCTGCTTCACAATTTTCTCTCTTGAATATCATCCAATTAATTCCTATACCTTGTTGCTTCTGAACTGTAAACCTTTACTCTGCAACTTGGGGCACTCTGGAACATTTTATAAGTTGTTGACTGACATGTATTTTATATTCTGAAAAATGCAATACTTTATATAGTTGATTTGATTCCTTAAATATCCTAAGTGCGTAAAGAACACATTTTATTGATGTGTTTTTCATCTGTAGTGTTTATTCCAAAAAATAGACCTATATAATCTAATGTGTTGACTTTTGCTTTTCTCAATTATTCTCAGTTTTTTGATAGATAGTAAATTTTATTATATTTAGAAAAAATTAAGACTTCAACTATATGGCATAATTGTAGTTATATTGATCTTAAAATGAGTTGTTGCTTTCATGCTCATAAAATATCATTATTAATATACATACCTATAATAAATATAGCTGATTCTAATGTTCTACAAAGTATTCCATTTCTTTTTAATGTCTCCCACAGTGTCACATGCAATACATTCACTCATTTTTCACTTGGTTAACAATTGTTGATTGAACACACCTGGGCTAAGTGCAGGACTTAGAAAAAAATGTCTAGTCTCAGATCTTTGTCCTCTTGAAACTTAGTCTAATGTGAAATACATATTAGAGCTAGGCAATTACAAAACGGTGTATTTATGTCATACTGAGGGCATTCAGTAAGAATAACTGGACTTTGGAATCAGAGGAAGCTTTTTCAGAAGTAATAGGCTAAGAGCTGAAAAATAAAAAGGAGTTAAAGTAGGGTTAGGGATAACCTACATAGAAAATAGGTTTAAGGAAAGTTTTGCAGACTTAGATAATTGCACAGTAAATATACTTTCGCATACATAAGATGTGAGCTTGGTTTGTTTGAGGAGTTGAATCCGAATGGGGTTCAAAAAAGAAACACATTCAGTGAATATAAATGAGCTAATGAAAATCTGAAAAGAATTCATGTTAGAAGAATTTAAGAGAATACTTGCCCATTAATAGTATGTGTAATGTTCTTGTTTGTTTCACAAAGCCAAATTAATATTCTAAGGAGTAGTGATACTATGTTTGATGGCATCAAATATTTTAGCAACAGCAAAGAGACTTTATAAAAAGGATATTTATAACTTGTCTTAAAACAAAGAATCTAGCAGTCTCACATTGGAATAATTATTTTTCTTAGAAAATAATATTAGATATGATTTATTGAGGTTATTAACATAAAAAACAAAGCCTTGTGGTAAGTCAGGCAGAAATTTTGTACAAAAAATTGTTAGCCCTACAGATACTATCAATAGAGCATCTCCACATTACTGAAATAACAATATTTCCTTTCTCAGTAATGTAGACTATTAGCATTTTATTGCACAAATAAGCCAACCACTTATAGTTACAAAGTCTCATTCACCCCATAAATAGGTATGGTTTTCAGGACACAGTGTTTATAAGAATTGTCAAACTCATTTGTATTTTCTTGTCAAGGGAAATAAATTAAATCTGCAAGAGATTATTTATCTCGATCCCTCATTTTACCATGTAGGAAACTGAATGCCATATAGAACAAATGCCTTTCTCGAGGTCAAAATAAATGCCTTTCTTGAGGGCAGATGGCTAATTACAATAGAACTGTGCTGTGGACCCAGGCCCCCTACTTGTTAATTTAGTGTTTGCCTTCTCCCTCTACATCTCCTGTACTCATACGTCCACCATCTGGGCTCTTGAATCGTTAATCTATTTCCTCCTTAGGTCACATGTCCCTGATTTCCCTCACTTACTCACTTTTTCCCTTACCTCTCCCAATCTATTTCATTTATTTTGTTCTGTCTCTATTAGTCATAGATAACTTTGTCCCCTAATAGTCCTCCTCTTTTCTCCTTCTACTTCTTTTTCTTTCTACTTATTATCAGTTTTCTATTTAAACTGTTACCAGCTGTTAAGAAACTTAATCTGAAGAAAACTTTATTATCTAATTCCACAAATGGAGTGTTCCATTTATCTATTGCTTTGCAACAAACTACCCCAAGACATAGTGGCTTAAACAACAACTATTTTATTATGATTCTGTGAGTCAGGATTTGGGCAGCATTCCATGTGATATTAGCTGGAATGGAAAGCTGCATTCTGCTGGTATCTGGGCTAGGCGAGAAGGTTTAAGATGGCTTCACTTACATGACTGAGATCTTTGTGTTGGCTTTTGCCTGGGGCAGGTGTCTTAATTCTTCTTCCCATGGCTTCTCTCTCTGTATGGTGTCTCACTTTATCTGGTTAGCCTGGAATTCCTTATATGGCAGTTCAGAGTAGCAAGAGAGCAATAGTGGAAGCTGACCATTCTCAGAGAGCTTAATACCAGAACTGGCAGAGTATCATTTTTATCACAATTTATGGGTTGATTAAAGCAAGTCCCAAGTCTCACATTCCATGGGTGAGGCAATAGATTCTATCTCTTGATTGCATGTGCATATTGGATGACAGGAATTGCTGGAGGTAATCTTTACAGACATTTTACTACAGGAAGTAGTAATATTGGAGCCAGTAGGTGCCATGAACCATGTTTTTTACCTTCTCCAGTCTCTCCAAATGTGTTTCATTGATGGGATTCTCTGGGCTGGGCTTTGGGTTCATTGTAGCAAAAAAAAAAAAAGCTGTGTAAAGTTGAACTACAACAAGAAAAACAATCAATGTTTTTCTTGGTGCTAGGTGGAAGGGATCAAGTTTCTCTTTTCCCCAGCCATATGTTGAAGTGCAGAGGAAGTAAGGGTAGGGACAGATGGTAGAGGTAAACTGCTAGAACATTTTCAACAACTATTTAACTGGTAAAAGTTATAAAAAAGAAATAAAAATCTCTGGAAATTGTCTTAAGGGCATGCAGAAAATTAAGAATTATTTATTCTAGAAAATCTAAATCTCAGTAAGAAGTGAGAGTCTATGGCATTTGAACCAGGATCTGCTCCATTAACCTCTGCTCTTCCCCAAGCTCAGTATGATGGAAGCTCAACTCTTGAGTGGATGTAGCCAAAAGACAAGACTCCCTCTCCTCCCAGCTTCCAGTTAAAGATCATAGCTCACCCTTAGAGCAAAAGGCTGTTGGAATCTCTTATTGTCCCAGCCTCAAGTTGCAGAAATTCTCTTCATTGTAGACATGACCAAGAGGACTATGGTTTCCTTCCTTCACCAAGCCTCCTCTCATAGGGTATAATCTCTAACCCAGGAGCAGCAAGGTCCTGAATATCCCTGCCCTGGATCACTCATAGTGTGCAGGACGTATTCCAGGAGGCACAAGCAAAAAAGACTAGGGACTACTATCCGTAATCAGTGCTCCACTTGTGGAACAAGAATATGGCTCCAGGAGAAGTAGGTCACAGTCTCTTCTGCCAGCTCTGGTGCAGTGGTGTAAAGGTACTACTTATGGGAGAGGCAGGCCATAAGAATAGAGGGTTATGTATCTTTGCCTTAGAAGACTGATGATACACAAGCTGGAATTTTATTTGTAAGAGAGCATGGGGCATTTCAAGCATAGGGACACTGTTGAAAACAATGAAGATTCTTCTGCTGAGCAATTAAGAGTAGGCTTGTTGCTTCATGATAGCAACAAGCTATTGGCAGACCGGCTAGAAGTTAAACAGAGACAGGCAGAAAAAGAGGTAAGAAATGCCCTCCTGGATTTGGCACTAGCCACAAAATTTGGCCCCAGATATTACCCCTATACAGAAGCCTGTTATAGATTGAATGTTTATGTCCCCCACAATTATATGTTGAAGCACAAATGCCAGTGTGGCTGTATTTGGAAATGGGGCCTCTAAGGAATAATTAAGGTTAATTGGGGTTATAAGAATGGGGTCCTGATCTGACAGAAGTAATGTTCTTATAAGAAGAGACTCTAGATATCTCACTCTCTCTCTCTTTTTGGGTGTATGCACTAAGGAAAGACCACGCGAGGAAGTAACGAAAAGGCAGGCATCTATTAGTCAGAAAGAGAACCCTCACCAGTGAATTTGCTAGCACCTTGATTATGGAATTCCATCCTCTGGAGCTGTAAGAAAATAACATTTGTGTTATTTAAGACACACAGTCTGTGGTATGTTGTTACAGTAGCTGAAGCAGACAAATTTAATTGGATCAGATTGTTGGTCCATTCATACCTCAGAGTATTATTGAAAACCGTAGAGCAACAATTCAGCAAACAATTAAGAAGGCCAAAATCTGGGTGTGATACCAACACAGGCAGAACAATCCCTTAACAGCGAGACCATGGAAAGAAACAGTCAAAGTGAACACAACTAAAGTGATTATTATCCTTTGGAAATGGGAGAGGATAAGAATGACTGTGCACCTACCCAGTCATGCACCCTCTGAGGAATGACAACAGAGGCTGCGCATGGAGGGAAAGTCAGACAACACCTGGTTTAAAAAAAAAGCAGTTAGTAGAAACAGTCCAGGTGCTGTACTTAGAATTCAAATGTTTCAAAACAGCTATTATAACTAGGTTAAAAGAATTAAAGAAAATCAAAGAACAAAGAATTAAAGATAGGTATGATTAAAATGTCTCATAAAATTGAGAATATCAATGAAAGGAACCAGATGAAAATTCTGAGGCTGAAAAGTACAATAAGTGAAATTAAAAATTCACTAGAGGGGTTCAACAGTAGAACTGTACTCATAGAAGCTGGCAGAAGAAAGATTCACTGAAATTGAAAATAGATTGGAAGATATTATGCAACATGAAAAACAGAGAGAAAATAGAATGAAGTAAAATATCAACAGAGCCTCAGAGAAATGTGGTACATTGTTAAATATATTCACATATGCATAATAAGAGGGCCAGAAGGAGAGAGATAAAGGAGAAGAAAAATAGTCAAAGAAATAATGGCCCCAAACTTTTGAAGTTTGTTGAATATTAATCTATACATTCATGATGGTCAGTGAACTCTAAGAAGAATCAAGCAAATAGATTTACACGCTCACACATTATAGTAAAACTACTAAAAGCAAAACACAAATAAAAAACCTTGAAAGCAGCAAGAGAAAAAAATAAAGATGCATTATGTGTGAGAGCATCCTGATCAGATTAACAACTGACTTCTACCAGAAGCAAAGGAGGATGACAGTGAGATGACATTTAAAGTGGTAAAAGAAAAATAAATTCCTATCAACCAATAATCTTATATCCACCTAAACTATCTTCCTAAAATAAAGGTGAAATAAAGACAGACAAAATTAAGATAATTTGTTGTTGGATTCACTTTACAAAAATCAGTAAAGAAAGCAATAGTAAAAAAAGAAATATTAAAGAAAACAAATGACACCAGATATTAAGTTGAATCAATACTTAAAAAAAAAATAGCACCAATAAGGGTAATAATGTGGGTAATTATAAAAGACATGATTTGTTCTCCTTTTTCCTCTTAACTGATTTAATCGTAAACTGCATAAAATAAAATGTATATAATCTTAGATGAAATGGATAAATTCATAGAAAGACAAACTACCACATGAACTTAAGAAGAAACAGAAAATCTGATAAGTAAAGATATTGAATTATTAATAAATTTCATAAAACCTTATACAAAGAAAGCTCAAGTCCAGATGTCTTCACTGGTGATTTCTATCAAAATTTAAAATAGAATTAATATTAACTCATCACAAATTCTTCCCCAAAGTAGAAGAGGCATAAATGCACTTCCCAACTCATTTTATGAGGTCAATATTCTGCTGATAGCAAAAAAGGAGGAAATATCACAAGAAAATAAAACTACAGAACAGTATCCCTTATGAATACAGATGCAGTAATCCTTGAAAAAAACTAATGAACTGAATCCAGCAACATATAAAAGTAATTACAAACAATGATGAAATGGGATTTATTCCAGTAACGCAAGCTTAATTTAACATCTGACATACAATCAAAGTGATACAACATATTAATAGGATACAGAACAAAGCTCACATGATTATCTCTCTAGATGCAGAAAACGAATAGACAAAATTCAACACCCTTTAATTATATAAACACCTGCAAAACTAGAAATAAAATGAAACTTCTTCAAAAGCATCTATGAAAAACGTGCAGCTCACATCATAATTTTTTTCAATAGGTTTTTTGGGAACAGGTGGTGTTTGGTTACACAGATAAGCTCTTTAGTGGTGATTTCTGAGATTTTGGTGGACCCATCACCTGAGCAGTGTACACTGTACCAAAGTGCAGTCTTTTATAGTAATTATGGCGAAAGCCTGAACACTTTCCCCTAAAATCAGGTACAAGATAAGGATGTCCACTTTCATGAGTTCTACTCAACATGGTACTGTATGTTCTAGCCAGAGCAATTGGGAAGACGACAAAATAAAAGACATTCAGATTGGAAAGAAATAATTAATATTATCACTGCTTTCTTTCCTTTCCTTTCCTATTTTTTGAGACGGAGTTTCTCTCTTATTGCCCAGTCTGGAGTGCAATGGCATGATCTCAGCTCACCACAACCTCCGCCTCCTGGGTTCAAGTGATTCTCCTGCCTCAGCCTCCCGAGTAGCTGGGATTACAGGCATGCGCTACCACACCCAGCTAATTTTTGTATTTTTAGTAGAGATGGGGTTTTTTCATGTTGGTCAGGTTGGTCTTGAACTCCTGACCTCAGGTGATCCACCTGCCTCGGCCTCCCAAAGTGCTGGGATTACAGGCATGAGCCACTGTGCCCAGCCTATCACTGTTTTCAAATGACATTATCTTATATGTAGAAAGTCCTAAAAGATCCATTTAAAAATTTTAGAACTAATAAACAAGTTTGGTAAGGTCACAGTAAAAGAGATCAATATACAAACAGTAATTGTATTTTTATACAGTAGCAAAGGAAAATCTGAAAATGAAATTAAGAAATCAACTTCACTTACAATAGCATAAAATAATAATGTATTTTAGAATAAATTTAACAAATGAAGTGCACAGCTTTTACACTAAAAATTACAAAACAGTGAGTGAGAAATATTAAAGAAAGAATAAAAGATATAAATCAAAGATATCCCATGTTTGTGGATTAGAAAACGTAATATTGCTAAGATGACATTATTCCTAAAATTAACATGGAAATTTGATGCAATTACTACTCAAATCCTAACTGTCTTTTTGAAGAAGTTAAGCTAGCCTAATAATTTATATGGAACCAGTAGGGGCCTACGAAAGGCAAAAGAATCTTGAAAAAGAATAAATTTGGAGGACTCACACTTCCTGATTTCAGAATTTAATACAAAGCTATAGTTATCACAACAAGAGTGTGATATTGGCATAAAGACAGACATACACACCAATGTGATAGAATTTTAGTCCATAAATAAGTTCTTATATGTGTGGTCAATTGTTTTTCACCAAGGATTCCAAGACAATTCAATGGTAAAAAAAAAAAAAAAGTATTTTCAACAACTATTGCTGGGACAATTGGATGTACATAAGCAGAAGAATTAATTTGTATACCTTTCTGACACCATTTTAAAAAATCACTAAAAAATTGATTATAGACCTAAATGTAAGAGCAAAACCTATAGAACTCTCTTTTTTTGTTTTTGTTTTTGTTTTTGAGACGGAGTCTTACTCTGTCGCCCATTCTGGAGTGCAGTGGCACAATCTCGTTTCACTGCAAGCTCTGCCTCCCGGGTTCAGGCCATTCTCCTGCCTCAGCCTCCCGCTGGGGACTACAGGCGCCTGCCACCATGCCCGGCTAATTTTTTTTGTATTTTTAGTAGAGACGGGGTTTCACCGTGTTAACGAGGATGGTCTCGATCTCCTGACCTCGTGATCCACCCGCCTCAGCCTCCCAAAGTGTTGGGATTACAGGCGTGAGCCACCGCGCCCGGCCAAACCTATAGAACTCCTAAATGAAAACACGTGATCTTGGGTGAGGCCACAGTTTATTGATATGACGCCTAAAGCATAAGTGATAAAAGAAAAATTATATATATTGGAGAGCATCAAAATAAAGTATTTTGTTCTGTAAACAAAACTAACAGGAAAATAAAAAGATAAGGCACATATTGAGATAAAATATTTACAAATTACATGATAAGGGATGTGTATAAGAATATGTAAAATAATTGTTATAATTAATAAAACTATAAATCAATTAAAATATGTAAAGAATACTGATAGACATTTCTCCAAGAAAACATACAAATGTATAATAAGCACATGAAATATGCTCAACATCATTAGTCATTAGGGTAATGCAAATCAAAATCACAATGAGATGCCACTTCATACCCACTAGAATGACTATAATAAAAAACATAGTAACAAGTGTTGGCAAGGATTTGGAGAAATAGGAACTCTCTTACACAGTGTATGGGAATGTCTAATGGTACTGTGCTTTGAAAAAGAGTCCAGCAGTTCTACAAAATGTCAAACATAAAGTTATCTTATGACTCAGGAATTCCATTGCTTGATTGGAAGAGAAGTGAAAACATACTTCTACAAAACACTTCTATACAACTTTTCATAACAACATTATTTGAAATAGTCAAAAAGCAACAAAAAAAGAAATAACCCAATATCCATCAACTGACTAGTAAAATTTTATGTATCCATACAATGAAATACCATTTGGAAATAAAAGGCAATGGAATACTGATGACATACTGATATTTGCTACAATATGGATAAACCCTGAAAGCATGATGCTAAATGAGAGAAGCCATTCACAAAAGTCCTCATATTATATGATTCTATTTATATGAAATGTCCAGAATGGGCAAATCTGTAAAGACAGAAAGTAGATTAGTGGTTGCCTGGGAGAGGGTGCAAGGAGAATGGGGAGTTACTGCTAATGAATATGGGTTTTTTTTGGTAATGGTTTCACAACTCTGTGAATATACTGAAAACCATTAATTTATATAGATTAAATAGACCATTTCCATAATATTAAAATTAGATCTTTTTTTTTTTTTTTGATACAGAGTCTTGCTCTGTCTGTTGCCCAGGCTGGAGTGCAGTGGTGTGATCTTAGCTCACTGCAACCTCTGTCTGCTGAGTTCAATCAATTCTCCTGCCTTGGCCTCCCCAGTAGCTTGGATTACAGGTACCCACCACCATGCTAATTTTTGTATATTTTTAGTAGAGATGAGGTTTCACTCCATCTCTAGTGAGTTGTCTTGAATTGCTGACCTCAAGTGATCTGCTTGCCTTGGCCTCCCAAAGCACACAAATTTTATAATTTTATCTTAATAAAGTTGTTTAAAAAGGGGTGTGTGATTGAATACCTGTCTAGGACAAAACATGACATCTGATTCTGTAAATGTTTCTATTTCCCACTTTCTCTAGTTCTCACCCTTCAAATTATTTCTTCTACATCATTCATTTATTTCATAAACATTGAGTGAAATAAAATCTCAATAAATATGTACTGAATATCTGTATGCTCAAGACAGGGTCCCAGGCATTGAGCATATAGAACTATTTCTAGGGCAGACAAGGAGAATGGTGAAGCAGGGAAACAGAAGTGAAGAACTGCTAAGGGATTACAGGAATGTTATTTCTCTCTTTGATATTTATCTTCTGTTTAGGAATGAACAGTCAATCTCCAGGGTCAATTCATACAAGACTGATGTCATGTCACTGGAGTAAAATCTGGAATAGTGGATGTGGGCAAAAGAGAAACAAAAAATTGGTTTGCTTTTTTATTATCTAAGTCTTGTTATAAAAATGCTTGTCCTGAAAGTTGTTTTGCAGTATAGCCTACTTTATCCTTCCTAAATAACAATGATAATAATGTAATGTGGTTCATGAATATGGTAAAATAATTTTAAAATTTATGCATTTATCTTGCTCCAGTTACACTTTGAAGTGATTTATACGAATTAGCTAAAAATCTCTCAACCAGCCTATGAGAGTGATGCCACCATTATTCCTATTTTCAGATGGGGAAATTGAGGCACAGAGAGGTTAAGTAATTTTCTTACAGTCATATGACTAGTGAGTGGTAAGGTTGGGAGTTTGACTGAGGTGGTGGGTTGCCAGAGCCCAAGCTCTCAGCCTCTATACTGCACTGCCTGCCACTCAGCCCCATCTTGGGAACTGGCATTCCTTTCTCCTGGTTACTGTAACCAGAAACCAACAAGTCATCTTTGAGTCCCACCTCTCTATTATTCCCCCTGAACTAATGCTATTGATTAGCAATTCCTGTTGACTCCACCTCTCAAAAGTCCCTCAAATATGACTACTACTTTCCATTTTTATTGTCACTACATAGGTCCAAGCCACCAATGTGTTGGCTGTAGTCATCTTCTATGGGTTTCTATGTTTTGATCTTCTACACTCTAGTCTTCCAGGCAGCACCCAAAGCGATCATTTTAGAAATGTGAACCATGTAATGTTACTTCCCAGCTCAAAACTTTCCAAATTTTTCTTTTTAGATCTTGAATTAAATTGAACTCTTTATAGTGACCTGAATTGTTCTGCAAAATCTGATCCCTTTTTTGACCTCTTTCCATTTCACTCTTTCTTTATGCCACAGGGGCCACCTATGTAGTTTTCTTTCTGTTCAAGACAAGCATTTGAACAAGAAAATCCTTCTTGTCTTTGGGCTTTTGCTCTAGCAATGCCCTCTACTTGTGATAGCTTTCACTTATACAGGTTTTCTCCTGGTAATTCTGTAACTTGCTGCTGAGATATCACCTCCACAGAGGTGCCTTCCTTTCCCACCACATTTAAGGTAGTTCATCTTCCCTCTCCTGCTCACCATTCATCATACTATATAGCCTCTACTAAAGACAAAGTAAATTGATTCATTTACTCTTTGTCTCCCTCTACTAAAATACAGGCTCCTTAGAGAAGGACCTTTGTTTGTCTTGTACAACATGGTATCATTAACATTTCTGCTGGTGCAGGCCCTTTTTAGGTATGCAATAAATATTTAATGATGAATGAATAAAATGTTAAAAATTCATGGTGAGGCTGAAGCTTTTATCTCCCCTTCTAACAGGAATAGTGATTTGAGGTTCTTGGGGAAAATGATGTGAAACTACAAAATTAAAGTGATTTTTATGTGCTCAACATTTGAAATAAGAGGGTAAAAAATAAAAATTTTACCAACATTATTTTGGAGATAGAAGCAAAAGAATTTAATTTCTACCACTAAACAAAAATAGAATTAAAAAATAAAAGTTTCTCCAAGATTGCAAAAATAAAGTCCCATTTTCTAAATCCCATTTTTTGCAGATGAAATCAAAGTTTTAGAATATTGGCATCAAATTTTCTAATATTTCCATACTTTTTCATCTCTGTTTCTCCATCTTTTTTTTCTTTGATGCTACAGTAAATTTCTTTGGCCTATTATTCCTAATTTTTAAAGCTTTGGCCATATTTGAATAAATGGGAATGTTTTGGGATTTATTCATTAATAGCAGATTCACATTTCAGTGTTTGTTGCATCATAGAACTTGCTTTTTATAACTTTCTTCTTAAAATAATATTGAAAAGTCACATCATTGTTGTGATCAAGAGCCGTTCTGCATCTAGAGAGACTTAGATAACTTTGCTCTAACGAGCTTATGAGGAATATATGTTAACTTTGGGTTTTAACTTCTTTGGGGTCACAGACTCTTTTGGAAGCTAAGTGAAGACTGTGTACTTTTGCCTGTCCCATAAAACACACACACACACACGAACACATTATATACAATTTCAATGGACCTTATGAAGCCCACTTTTGGATTTCTGGCTTAGTTCTTCAAGAAGCAGTCTCAGCTCAAAGTATACCCATATTTGTCAAACTTAGAATCCAAGATAGGGAAACAGTACACAAAAGTAAAAATTGCCCACATTTTCATACTTTCCTCCTGGTGGCATTGCCCAGGGGCTTTTTCCCAGGTTTGATTCTTGCTTTGGTCTGGCTTCTAAGCTGCTCCAAGATAAATTCTCTCTCCTGGTCACTGACTACTTTGCTTTCCCTGGTCATAAGATTTATGAAAACCTAAAATAAAGCAACGCTTCATATGACCACAGCACACCAGGCAGTTCCAGAACAATCGGTGAGCCTGCTTTGCTCATGCTGTCTTCTCAGCCCAAGGAAGGAGTAAATCTCAACAATGTGTTCGTGTTAGTACTGAGGTTCCTCTGAGTTGATGGCCACTGGGGACCCACACTACCATATTCTATGGTTGTTTATTATTAGAATATTATTACATAACAAAAGCAAAAGTCTACTCATTTTAAATATAAATACTTTATTTGTTACTTTCCAAATTGTTCTTATTCCAACTAAGAAGCTTATTTGGAACTACTCAGAATCCTAAGTGCTATTCACATAATTGATAAAAAATAAACCACTGACATAAATTGGCTGTAATGTTTATTCCGAAGCCGGTTTGGCAATATATGTCAAAATCCTTAGAAATGTAGGTACCTTTTGACCAAGTAATTTCCCCTTTAAGATTCCACTTTAAGGAGATAATATATTGAGCAAAGATTATAAGGATGTGAATCATAGTAGTGCTTATATGAGCAAGTAATTGCAAAAGAACAAGTTGTCTAATAATTTAAAAACATGAGTTAATTATGCTATGATGTAGCTATGTTAAATATATACTGCCCTCCATATTTTAAAAATAATGATATACAACATTTTATAAATGGAAAAAATATTAACAATATTTATAGCTAAGAATCAGGTTCAGAAGCTGTATCTTTGTTAGGATCCTCTTGTGATGCAATCATCTTATTCACATCCATTCTAGCGCTTCCCCACTGAGGAGCAGCCAGGTTTAGGTAAAATTTTCCCTATTCTCAGCTGTATGAGTCAGCATGGCTGGGTTTTGCCAGTCTTCTGAGTATAGCAATGCCTAAGTCAATCAGCTCATCCATATTCCCCTGGCTATAGTGGTTGTTTCTCATTTAGCCAAATCCACATGCACATCAAGACTCTTGTTTAGCAGTTTGAGAGGGGATAATCTCTCTATGTATATGTTAAAAAATAAATACACAGTCTGATTACCTTTGGCAACCATCCCGCTACCATGGGGAAGACAAGCTTGAGGTTGAAGAATAGCTGAGAACCAAGACATGAATCTGGAGACCTCGTCAAAGAGTATCTGAAACCTGGCCCCTCTAGATGTTTTCAGTTGCAGAACCAATAATTCTTACTTGTTAATTACTCTAGCAAGAGTCTTGTTTTCCATACTTATAACCCAAAACATCCTAATTAATCTGAAATCTAATTATGTAAAAAGTGTATTCATATATTACAAATCTACACAATAAAATATCAATAATAATTGTCTCTTGGAGAGGATTGCCAGTTATTTTTCCCTCTGCTTTGTGACTTTTTTGTAATTCCAGATTTTCTATAATGAATATATATTATTCTATTCAGAAAAATCATATATAATAATTAGAGTCAGAATAATAATGTTCATCTAAGCCAAAACCATCAGACTTAGCTAATATATTGCTAATTTTGTTTGTTTGTTTGTTTTTACCTTTCAGAGTCACGAATGCAAAGTTCTTAATTCCAAGACTCTTATTTATTTCTGTACATGAGTTTATTTTTAAAAATTTAAAAATATGATTAGTTCAAGATCCATGGATATTGACATCTGCCTTTCTGCCCCAACATTAGGACACCTAAAATTGGTTTAGGCATGACAGAAGAAACACTGGGCTTGGGATTCCCACTCCAAAATTTCCTGGATATTTGACATCAGGCAATTACTTAAACTCCCTGAACCTTAGTTACTTCAGCCAAGAAATATGGGGTTGCAGTTAAGTGAAATAAGTCAAGCACAGAAAGACACATATCACATGTTCTCGCTTATATATGGGAGCTAAAAAAGTGGCTCTCATGAAGATAAGAGAGTAGATTGGTGGTTACAAGAGGCTGAGAAGGGTAGAGAGGAGGAAGGTATGAAGGAAGGTTGATAAATGGGTACAAATATATGATTTGATAGAAGAAAATGATCTAGTGTTTGATAGATCTGTGAGGTGACTATGGTTTGCAATTATCTATCATATGCTTCAAAATAGCCAGAAAAGAATAATTGAAATGTTTCTAGAATAAAGAAAAGAGAAATATTTAAGGTGATGGACATCTCAAGTATACTGATTTGATCTTTAAAAATTATATGAATGTATTAAATTATCACATGTACCCTAAATTAGGTATATTTATTATGCATCAATAAAAATTGTTTAAAAAAAGAAAAAAAAAGTGTTAGACCAAATGTTATCTACCTTTCCATCTGTGAAATTCTATGAGTGACTCTAAATTTTGCTTTATATTTGAGCGGAACTGATATTCACTGCCTGCTTTGGGAAGTATAAGTAGGTTTCAACTCTCATCATAACATTGATTAATTGGTAGCCACTGTCTGCAGAGCGGTGGTAAGAAGGTCTCAGAGTACATACAGAGTCACCAGGAAAAAGTACTATGATCTGTCAATGATGTTGTTGAGTATTTGAATCCTCAGTCTGGCTCATATACACATATCGTACAATGTAGTCTGATTTATTTTA
Source organism: Papio anubis (assembly GCF_008728515.1). NCBI lineage: Eukaryota > Metazoa > Chordata > Mammalia > Primates > Cercopithecidae > Papio > Papio anubis. Next base: position 112,523,162 of record NC_044983.1, read on the forward strand.
TTATTATTTTTTGTAGCACAGTGTCCAAGTCTTTTGTGAGTGAAATAACTGGGAAGAAATCCCTTTAAAATGTATTTGCTTCTTTTCTCCTGTTCCTTTGATATCTCTTAATCATTGGTGGCATTGACTGAATAAGAGTTTGACTGAATAAAAGTACAACTTTTAGTAGTTAAAGTTTAGAAGGAAATTTCTTGCTTGTTTCTTACACTTGATATTTTCTTGTAGAAAGAGCTGCAAATGAACACTTCCTAGCAAGTAAGCAAATGTCCTAATAGTGGTTCCAAGTATGGGCAGCGTGGGTCAGTGAGTGGCTGGTTTGCAACTATGTTCACTTCTTGCTTCTGTCAAACTCATTCCTAGTGTGGAACTCCAACAGAAACCGGTGAATAAAGATCAATGTCCCAGAGAGAGACCAGAGGCGTTGGAGTCAGGAGGCATGTACCACTGCCACAGTGGCTCCCAGCCCACAGAGAACAGGGCGAGTGAGCACGCCTATGCCAAGTGGAAGCTCTGTGCTGCTTCAGCAATATGCTTCATTTTCATGATTGCAGAGGTCGTGGGTGAGTCTTTCTGCAGACTTTTTTGATTAAACAAGCAAACAAATAAAACTCTGCATCATTATGGGAGGGTTACCTAAGTTCTTTTAAAGTAAGATTTAGTATTTTCTGTAAGTATAAGGTAACAATATGCTCATTGTAGATAAGTTGAAAAACAGTAGGAAACAAAATAAAATTCATCACTATTCCATATTCGAGTCATAGCCTTCAATAATTTTAGGGAGTTTTTTTGTGCAATGCATTTTCTATTCATAGCTCACAGGTTTTATTTTTTAAACATAACTGAAAGCATACTGAATGCTTTTGACCACACTGTCAAATACTCTTCATAAACATTTTTATTCCTGAACAATATTCTCTAATATGCTCCACTGTAATTTACATAACGATTTCTCTATCGTTAGAAATTTAGGGAGTTTTTTCCTGCTTATGGACAATGTTGCAATGCAAAATCTTGAAGAAAATTCTGCCTGCCTTTCTGGTTAATCCCTTCAAAGAGATTCCTAAAAGTGGAAATAATTGCTTGAAGGACATGAATATTTGTATTACTTGATTCATACTGCCAGAGTGCTGTTGAGAAAGCTAAACAATTCATGTCTACCAGCTCTACTTGAGAATGATTCTGACTGCAAATCTTAATGACAACTAATTTTAATCTCTAAAATCTCTTTGCTATTGTATAGATGAATGTTTTAATATTTATTTATTTGTTACTATTAGACTATTTTTGCATGCTTGTTAGTGATCTGTATTTCCCTCTGTTAATGCATTTTCTCCTTGTCTCTTAATGTCTGTTACTCATTTGTTTTTTAGAAAAATTTTTAATTCTCTATATTGATCTCTGGGAGCTCTTTATATATTAGGATATTAGACCTTTGTTATATTAGTTATAAGTGCTTTTCCAGTTTGTTGTTTAACCTTTTGATGTTTGTGTTGACTTAGATCAAGTTTTAAATTTTACATAGGTAACTGTTTTAAACTTTTCATTTTGAGCTCATTTCTTTTACTACTCTTTTACTGTTTTAGTGCTTAAGAATCCTTCTCCATCTACTGAGAAGATAGCTTTTTTGTTGTTTAATTTTTGTATTTAATTTTAAAATTAATGTTGATACTAGATATATTTGTATGCTGTCAGGACTGAATTTTTTTTTAAATAGCTAACACAGTTTTCAGCATCATTTATGAAATAATTAATTATTTTCCCCATTGATTTTTGATATTTCTTTAATCACTTATCCACAGTTTATAAATAGCAGGGTCTGTTTCTAAGGTGTTTCACTGATCTGTGTTTCTGGTCTCTGTCAAGGACATAATTAATGTAGATTTATATGTTATAATATCTGTTATTTCCTATTAAAGATTTTTAATTTAGCAGAGAAAAGCAAAGGCTATTCATCTCTCTTTATTATCCTAATTAAACATGAGAATTGTTCTGTTCAGTTTTCCCCCATCCAATTATGATTTTCTTAATATTTAAGTTAATTTGAGAACATAGTATCTTTAAGTATTCAGCTTTCCCTCCAGGAATATGTTATGTTTCTCTATTTATCCAAATGTTCTACATGTCTCATCAAGGTTTTATGGTGTTCATCTGACTACATGGACAGCCTACTTCTTGAAAGAGTTATTTCTGATTATTGTATGTGTTTGGCTTATTCTTTCCAGGGGTGAGTGCAGTCCACCATTTTTCATGTTTTGTTTTCTAGATAATTACTTTTTGTATTCTAAAGTTTTGATTTTTGTATATTCACTTTGTACTCAATTATGCATTTGAATTATTGTCAATTCTAAATATATTTCAGTGCATGTCCCCTTTTCCTGTCTCGTGCATCTTCCTCATCCCAGGACATCACCCTCTCTTGTGCAGAAAACATATTTCTCCTCATTTCAATAGTTATATCTCTTTTGTGTGTTTCATGTTTTTATCATGTTAAACAATACCTTATGCTAAATCAAATCTATGTTTGATTATTTAGCTGTTAAGCAAAATGCTTCTTGAAGGGTTAAGTGTTTTGTATTATGTTAATGAAATGTTTCTTTGTTTCAGTTTTGTAATTATTAGCAAAGAATCAAGGACGAGTGTTGACTTTTAATCAAATACCTTTTCTTTTGAATTTATTGTTTTTTAAAGCTTTTTGACCCATATTTGAGGTGCGTTATATAAAGAGATTTTGAAACATGTTATGATCTTTGCATTTTTGGCATTATGATAATAGCTATTATTTATTTAATGCTTACTATGTGTTAGAAGCTGTGACAAGTGCTTTCCGTGTATTACCTTAATTAATCCTGGTGAATTCCCTAAGAGGTAGCTCTCATTGTTAATCTCACTTTATAGAAGGAACTAGAAGCACAAAGAGTAAAGTAACTCTCCCTTGGAAACATACCTGTAAGTGGGCAGGCCGTCTGAATTCCAGAGCTTATATTCCTAAGCCCTAACTATGGTGCCTCTCAAATTGACTGTGGCGGGCCATCCTTTTAATGCATTGCTGAATCTGAGTCACTGATATTTTTGTTAGGATTTTTACATCTTTATTAATAATTGAAATTTAACTATAGTTTTCTTTTTTATGTCATTTTTCTAGGTTTTTATATTTGAATTATGCATGCTTAAATGGAAAGTTTAATTTTAATAATTTTATAAAGAAATAAAAACAGTTTATGTAACATTTTATTATCTCTTCCTTTTTAAAAAACTACCTAGTTATTTGTATGGCTTTGGAGACATTTCTGGAGATGATCGTTAGATGTGATTTTTAGCTTCTTCCTCACTTATTGATACACTCAAAATTTCTCCATCTTGGGTACACTTTGGCCATTTATTTTTTTTCAAAGTCATTCATCTCGTTGAAAATTTCAAATGTATTATTATACCATGGAACATGATAGCCTCATGTTGGTATTAACTTAGTTCAAATGTCCTGATATGCAATGTTATCTTATTATTTTTCCCCAAATAGAAAAAAGAACACTGTAAACTACCTGACGTATAGGACCATAAGCTACTACCAATCTGTTATCAAATGTTACCTTCACACTCTGTTACCAATATTTTGGTGGCTACATTTCTATTATCCAAAAGAAGGGGTAAATTAATCATAATCTGAGACTAGAGAAAAATAGACTCTGCTTAGCTATTTTTTGCATTATAATATCTAGCAACCAGAATTAGCTGGTTTCTTCTAGCTATGGAGTCTAATGGCCTATACACTCATATTTGGACATTTATAACTGTTGAAAACTATGAAAGAACTTAGACACGTCTAGTCCAAGACAATTCCAGGGTTGGCAATATCCTTTCAAAGTTTACAGAACTAATACCACAAAATTCCTGGAGTCAGTTCCTTTGAAGAAGCTGAATTAATAGCTTGATGGAGTCGCAAAGAACTTACTTTTAGCAATTCTAATTTGGAAAACACCATTTGGAAATTCACTAACATCTATACCAGAGGGATATTGTTTATCATTCTTGGAATTAATAAGTTTGTGGATAATATTTAATAGCTTATGTAAAAGATTGACATAATGAAAAACCTAATAACAGAATTCATTTGAAATGTGATTTGAAAAGGCGATGTTCTTGGACATCCAAATAAAATTCTGGCACTACCACCTGCAAACACAGCTCAGGAAGATTCATTGACTGACTTCTTTCTTCCACTACTTTCTTCCTCTGCTTTTCCCTGAATCCATATGGATGCTGAGAATAGATGGTATCGTCCCTCCGGCTGATATCTAATAAATAGTCTGAAAAGAGATGGTCTTCTGCTCACAAAATTAATTTGTTTTAATTGACAAATAAAAATGATATATATTTATTATGTATAACATGATGTTTTGAAATATGCATATATGGTGAAATGACTAAATCGAGCTAATTAACATGGACATTACCTCACATACTTAGCATTTTTTTGTGGTAAGAACACTTAAAATCTACTCATTTTAGCAATTTGGAAGAATCCAGTACATTGTGCTTAACTATAGTCACCATGTTCTACAATAGATCTCTTAAACTTATTCCTTCTATCTAACTAATATTGTGTGTCCTTTGACCAACACCTCCCCAGCTTCTTCCTTCCCCAGCCCCTATCCCTGCCGCTGGTAACCACACTTCTACTCATTGCTCTATAAATTCAGCTTTTTTAGATTACACATATAAGTGAGATCATGTGGTGTTTGTCTTTCTGTTCCTGACTTATTTCACTTAATAAAATGTTCTCCAGGTTCATCAATGTTGCTGCAAATGACAGGGTTTCCTTCTTAAAGGCTGAACAGAACTGCATTGTGTATACATACCACATTCTTTTTATCTATTTATGCGTCTATGAACACTTAGGATGATTCCATATCTTGGCTATTGTGAATAATGCTGCAATGAACAGCATTGAATGGCAGGGCAGACATATCTTCAACATATTGACTTCACTTCCTTTGGATATATACACAGTAGCAGAATTGCTGGATCATATGGTAGTTCTATTTTTAATTTTTTAAGGAACTGCTTTCTATAATGGCTGTACTGACTTACATTGCAGTTTGCAAGATTTCTTTTCTTTTCTTTTCTTTTCTTTTCTCCACATCCTCACCAACATTTGTCTCTCCTCTTTTTGGTAATAAGCACTCTAATAGATGTGAGGTGAATTTTCCTGATGATTAGTGATGTTGAACATATTTTCATAGACCTGTTAGCCATTTCTGTGTCTTCTTTCAAGGAATGTCTGTTGAGGTTCTTTGCCCATTTGTAATCAGGTTATTTGTTTTCTTACTATTGAGTTGTTTGGCTTCCTTATATATATTTTGGATATTAACCCTTTATCATATGTATGGTCTGCAAACATTTTCTCCCATTCTGTAGATTGTCTCTTCATTCTGTTGATTGTTTCCTTTACATTTGAGTTTGATGTAATCCCAATTGTGTAATTTCACTTTTGTTGACTGGGCTTTTGGGGTCATATTTAAAAAAAAGCATTGCCCAAACCAATGTCATGGAGCTTTTCCTTTATATATTTTTTCTAGTAGTTTTAGAGTTTCAGATCTTATATTTAAGTCTCCAAGCCATGTTGAGTTGATTTTTGTATATGGTATGAGATAAGGGTCTAATTTCATTCACAACCTCCTCTTTCCCTTCTCATTTCTATGCATTAGAGTCTATGAGTTCTAATCTGACTTTAGGGGCAGAAGTGAGTGATGATGTCAGTAAATAAATTAAATTGATACTGACTGAAAAATATTCAGCATTTGAGCTATATTGAGATTGAGCCAATTTTCCTAAAACATTGCTCTCCTTATATTACTTCTGTCTTCAAAGTTTTTTACTGATGCCAGTGCGGTGGCTCACGCCTGTAATCCCAGCACTTTGGGAGATCAAGGCAGGTGGATCACATGAGGTCAGGAGTTCGAGACCAGCCTGGCCAACATGGCAAAACCCCATCTCTACTAAAAATATAAAAATTCACTGGATGTGGTGGCACACACCTGTAATCTCAACTACTTGGGAGGCTGAAGCAGAAGAATTGTGCATGAACCCAGGAGGTGAAGGTTGCAGTGAGCCAAGATTGCACTACTGCACTCCAGCCTGGGCGATAAAGTGAGACTCTGTCTCAAAAAAAAAAAAAAAATTTTTTTTTTTTTAACTCGCTCCCCTTTGCTTAGTTCAGGGTTCACAACCTTTTTCCCTTCATGACAAGCGTAGTACATTTTACTGAGCACTGGGATAAACTGACAAGGGTGCTTGTAGCTAGAAGAGACTGCTTCAGAGGCTCCCACTGTGCTAGGCCCTAATTGCTTGCCTCAAGTCAAAAAAGATCAATATATTGGAAAGCTCTAGCATCCTGGAAAAAATGAAAAATTCCTACTTCGGTTTTCAAGACATTGCATAATCTGGTGGCAAAACTATCAATATTCTTATCTTGTTATTTCCCTGACTACCCTGTTTCAGCCACATTTGTTTATTCATTCTCTGCAAGATAATCTTTGCACTTTATTCTTATGCTTTTTTTCTTTGAATAGAAAAGCCTTCTCCTCTTTCTCCATACTCATCAAAATCCTGGTCATTAGTCAAGACCCTGATCCACAGCTCACCTCCTCCCCAAAGCCATTCTTGGCTATGTTAGAGAAAGCAATTACTATTCTCAGATCACTTTTGAAAATCTGAGAGGTCCTCCTGCAGGATATGGGGTTTGAGCAAGGCTTTGAAAAGTGAATAGGAATTGAGATATGGCCAAAAGGTAGATGGAGTGGCCTGAAGGAACAGCACACTACTTACTGCTGTGGTCCAGGAGATAGATACTTATCAGGGCTTGCCTTGAAAGATTCCAAGTGCATGGGTCTGAAACAGGAAAGGAAATCTGTATTCTTAGAAATTTGGGTACCACTGTCCGTAGTAGACTGGTATTTCCTTTCAGCAAGCTTTGTCATATTCTTTTCTCTGGTTGCAATTTTGGTCCTGCTGGTCTGAGAACCTCATGCTTTTAGGCTGGGCTAGATATGAGATACCAAGCTGGACTGATCAGAGTCTCTGGGTCTTTACATAGGGAGGCTGGAAAAAAAGCATTCTCTCTTTCCTCTACAAAAACTGAGCTGAAGTGCTACAGGTCTGGAGCTTTTAGAGGTCTACCTTTGTTGCTGAAATGGAGGAAAAGTCTTTCTTAAACTGGACAATCAATAGCAGTAGCTGGAGACAGAGCAGAGCCCAAGAACATTTTTGAGCCTTAGGACTGGGCTGCATCTGATCCAATCCCACCCAGATATGTTCTCAGTTGTATGAGCCAGTATACTGGTATATTATTGTTGTTGGTATTGTTTAAGCTGTTTGGGTTAGGCATTCATGGCTTACAACTGCGAAAGCCTATCCAAGGCAGGAGTGTAGGGTAAAATGTGGTTAATGGAGAATATAACTAGAATGGTAGTTGGAGGGCCAAGAAGAGCTGAGGCTCGGTCATTCATAGATTTTGGGGAGTAATTGACATTTAGAATGGGGGAGAAGCAGGTCATAGAGCTGTGTTGAGGGAAATAATTTGCGACAGAGTATAGAGCAAACTGGAGAATCAACTAAAGAAGGATATAAGCATAATGTATCCACCCTTAAGGGACCTTTGAACCTGTTGAATTGGGACTCTTTCTGATAGCTGGTGAAAATTCCTACTTGTAGAAAGGCCAAAAAGAGGTGTTATGTTGCAGATGTAAACATGTTTCTCTATTTGAATGGATACGCGTTCAGATGCTAAGACCTCAGAAGAAAAATAAGCTCAGGTATGGCCTTTGCTGGAAGAAATTGAGAGTAGTTAGGGGAGATGTCTGAAGTAGGACTAGTCTGAGTTGAGTAAGAATAGAGAAAACACGGGCTGGGTGCGGTGGCTCAAGCCTGTAATCCCAGCACTTTGGGAGGCCGAGACGGGTGGATCACGAGGTCAGGAGATCGGGACCATCCTGGCTAACCCGGTGAAACCCCGTCTCTACCAAAAATACAAAAAATTAGCCGGGCGTGGTGGCGGGCGCCTGTAGTCCCAGCTACTTGGGAGGCTGAGGCAGGAGAATGGCGTGAACCTGGGAGGCGGAGCTTGCGGTGAGCTGAGATCCGGCCACTGCACTCCAGCCTGGGCGACAGAGCGAGACTCCGTCTCAAAAAAAAAAAAAAAAAAAAATAGAGAAAACACCAGATTATCAGACAGGAATTCAGAGCTGGGAGCAGCCTGGGGAAGACGGTAACTGAGTGAAAAACTTCTCTTTTACTAAGAGAAAGATATTGCTGGGTGGTGTGATAACCACAAGTTTTATTGATCAGGGCACTTGTTCTACACAGCCAAGGGATTGTAGTAGCTCAGGCCTCTTATATTTTTGGAGGTTCCTGGTATTAATATTTTAAGAAATGTCAAAACATGAGAACTGTGATATATTTTAAACACAGTAAGTCCTCACTTAACATCGTGGAGAAGTTCTTGGAAACTTTGACTTTCAGTGAAATGACATATAACAAAAACCAATTTTACCATAGGCCAACGGATAGAAACGAGTCAAGTTTCCATGCCATATTACTGGTCACAAAAACATCATAAAACTTCTAAATAAGGCCAAAACACTTCAAATATTAAACACTGAAATAAATGTGAGCTATACATACATCTAAGAAAGATGATAAACACAAGTGAGATAATTATGCAATTTTGGGTGAATCAGTGAGTGAGGGTGGTCATAATGGTGGTGGTTACATCAAGGAATAAATGTTTGCAAAGTGAAAATTGTCAGGAGTGCCTCCTACCACCACACAGTTCAAACCCAAATAAGAAAAAATGAGCTGGGTTTGCTGAGCACTTTCATACTCTTTTTTTGTTGGGCATCTGTATGATGATCATCTACCTTACACATATTTATTTTATAATCATTTGTTTTCATTCATTCTTTTTTCAGCCTTCTTATTCCAGTTTCATAGCTGGAGCTTTTCACAGCTCAGGGCTCAAGATGGGAAACAGCCCTGAACAGGATGCCTCCCATTACAGGGCACAGTCACACCCACACTCACTCCCGCTAGGACCAGGACGATGTAGATGTGCCAGTGAACCTCACGTGCACAGTTTTGGAATGTGGGAAGAAACCCTAATACTCAGAGAAAACGCACGCAGACATGGGGAGAACATGCGAACTCCACACAGACAGCGGCCCTGGTCAGGAATCCATTTTATTTTCTTATCGACGTTATAAACAAAGGATGTTGAATGAACTGATGTTATTTGAGGACCAGTTGTATTTGTTAAATAACAACTCAATGGGGTTTTGACACAACATATGGTATAGTATCATAATACTATTCACAAAATAATTAAAGAATTTTTAAAAATTAATAAATAGCACACAACGGTGTAAGCCCAGCAATGGGACACATGGCTAATGTCAGATAAACATTTACTTCTTTCATTGCTGTCAGTCTCTGTTCTCCATGGAAACCCACATGGGGAATTAACACCATCTTAATCGGAGGTAGTTTGTGAGACCCAGGCCCCATGGTTCCTCTGCTCTATTGCTGTCACCCTCACCTCACAGGCCTTAAGTAAAGTCTTCCAGGTCTGAGTCTTCTCTGTGTGTCTCTTATCTTGGTATAAGTGTACTGCTCTCCACATCTTGTCAAGTATTCCAGAAATATGACTTCTGCTGCCCTAGTTCATGGCTTTATCATAATTTCCCTTGGCTAACACTGTCGAGTCTTAACCTCTAGCTCCTCTTAACCTCTCTCCAAAGTCATCCTCCATATTGCTGGCTAAGACGTCTCTCTTAAAAACAGATCTCAACATACCACAACCTTGCCTCAAAGTAATAAGTAGATCCCCTTAGCCATAGAATCACATTCAAACCCCTTGGCTTGACATATAATACCTCACACAGGCATTTCCAATGTGCTTTCCCAGGCTCATTTCCCATTTTTCCTCCAACACTCCATACCTTCTGCTTTCCCTGAAAAGTGCTATGTTCTTTCACTCTATTTTAGCCTGTGGTTTTATCTCTTCCCGAAAACCCCTTCTGTTTTTGCTAATTCTTACCCCTCTCTTTGTGAAAAGTTCCTCACTCCTCCCAGTGAGAGCAGCTCTCCGATCCCTTAGCCCATTAACTTGTCTCTGGTACAGTGAGTGTTAAACAAGGAGATCACTGAAGAGAGGCTATGATTTGTTTATCTTTGTATACCCAATCCCTGGTACCATGCACAGTAAGGGCTCAATAAATATTGGCTGGATAATTGAATTAATTGTCAATAATACTCCATGCTTTCAGAAGCAAATGCAAGATCAGTCACAAATTACCTCTTGCAAGCAGTTTGCTCTATGTGTCAGCGATTGCCTACAGTTTTCTGGATGGTTCCTATAAGTAGTTCTGAAGGTTGCAAAATGGTTCTGTTTCCAAGCCTCCATAGTAACATGATTTCTTCCAAAGCAAGCCCTTTTTCTTTCTCAGGTGCTTCCTGCCTCAGCTGAGACTGTTGAAGAGACTTTATAAGACTGACTTCATTTCCTTGATTTAGACTATATTTCAACCCAGCACGTAGAATCATCATCACTCATTGCTGTGATTGCAGCATACTGCTTATCTGCATGGAGTTATTCTCCGGGCAAGAAATAATGCCTTATTAACACAGTTTTATCATCAGGACCAAGTTTGGCAGATAGAGCAACATTAGAGGATAATTGGAAGGACAGCTGATTTGTTAGCAAAATGTTGCTTTTCGGCTAATGAATCATTCTGATTTTTGCACTGACTGTTCGGTAACAGGCTCGAAGATTACTTTGCTTCAGCCCATTAAACCTTGACAAACCAGTTATTAACTACAGATAGAGCCAATGGCCTGTGGGGATTATTGCAATTATGAGCTATCTATGTAATTTTTAAAAATCATTGGCGAGACAAGGTGAGTCTGATGATGGCGAGGCTGATGGCTGACAGTCTCTGCTATTTTGTAGTACACAAGGCAATAAACAGCTGTAGGGAGAACTAATCAGTCAGCAAAAGCCCTTTGCTGAGAAGATGTAGTAAGAGCAATAAAGGTTATTGCTCTCAAACAACAAACCGTGTCTGGGAAGGAAAGGGCAAGGTTTTTCTTTAACTTCTATTTTGGAGGCTGGAGGTCTTTTCTCAAAGGAGGATTAGAGGGAAGTAGAGGGAGCACATCAAATAAAGGGAAAAGCCAGGCAGGACTCTCATGGCTTACATTGCATCCCTGTGCTTTATTGGATTGTAGCACTCAAGATGCCCATTGGAAGGTACCTGCCCTTTCTCCTTTCTGCTCCCTATTATTTATTACAGGGATTTCAAGCTCAGGTGGATAATATGAATTAATAGAGAAAAAGGAAAGGGTAAAGATGATGATTAAATTATAAGTCAAATAAAAACACATCTGTGGGCCAGATCGCAACATCTAGTTTATAAACAAAAGTCCATGTCCTCAGTTTGGGTTATGAGACTCTTTGAATCTGGCCCACACTGCTTCAGCCTGATCCTCTTGTATTTTTCTCTTTTGAATCCTCTTACCCCAGTCTAACTAAGGTGTTCTCCAGATGTGCCTGCCCCACAGTTTCTAATCTCTATGTCTTTGCTACCCAAGGAATGGCTTCTCCTTTGAAATTGATTTCTACGTGTTCAAATCATATCCACTCTCTGAGTTGCAGAAGGAGTGAATTAAATAAACTTTAAGATCTCTTTCTCCTCTAAAGTTTTGTGAGTCTGCGGCATTTTCACCCACGATGGTTAGCATGTCTATGAATCTAGCTGCATTCTGGGGCCTTAACACAGTGTACTATTTTGCATTCTCTAGGTGGGCACTTCGCTGGGAGTCTTGCTGTCGTCACAGATGCTGCCCACCTCTTAATTGACCTGACCAGTTTCCTGCTCAGTCTCTTCTCCCTGTGGTTGTCATCGAAGCCTCCCTCTAAGCGGCTGACATTTGGATGGCACCGAGCAGGTACAGTTCATAGAGTGAGCAATAACAGCAGGCTGGTGCTGCAAAGTCAAACCAAGGGTAAAAATGGAAGCTACAAAGCAAAGCCTTGTTGGAAAATCCTTAGAGACACATTTCTGATGCACAGGATAAAACAAACGTCTATGTGGGAATATGTGTTTTCAATATTAATTCAGATAACAGACAGATTAATGGTGCTATCTCTAGTCCTCTGGGACAAGAGGAACACGTGTATCACTTCAGCAACCGCCCCAGCCTCAGGGACTCTGTGCCTGGTGATAGACATAATACAATTCACTAAATTACTCTGCATCCCTGGAAGGGAGGATAGGAGTAAAGCTTCTGCCATATTGCAAAAGGAGGCACGGAGCACCCAAGAGACTTACAGAGATTGAAGAACTTCTTATAGAGGATTCAGGAATAGAATACAGGCTTTCCTGCTCACACACAGCATTTAGCCATTCAGAGAATGGTCCAGCTGAATAGCTTGCTCACTCAATCAACAATAATGCAAGCTTTCTTGCAGCTGGTTCCTTCACTGAGTAATTAACCCATCACCTAGGTCTTGATGAGGGTTTTTACTCTGACTCATTTTTACAATCCCTCCCTTACTCGCCCCCACAACCCCATACTCTGCAACTTCAGTTCTCCTCTGTGTTATTCCTTATATCAGCTGGAGGAGCTTCTGACTGAGTATTTTGTGCAAATCATGTGAACAAATAGCCACAATTCCACTTTTCACACTGGTTGAGAACCTCAATGTAGAGGAAATCGGAGAGCTGAGCAAGGGTGGCCAGCCTTCACTGAAAGGGCTGCTAGACATGTGTCACAGCTTGTAGACTGACACCTGTGGACTGCAGTTTTTCAAGTTTAGAATGGCAGGAAGTCCTAATTTCATACTAAACCATTGATCATCACAGGTGTTTTGACTTGCTTCCCTTTAACATCCAGGAGATGAGGCAATAAACAGCAGTAAAGAGAGTTCGTGACAATGTGATCTGAGAATGCTTTTGCCGGTGCTTGAACAGCACTACACTTGGAAAACATGGACCTCTGGCTAAGCACCCATTATTTGTCGGTGTAAAGTTTTACATGTACTTGACCCTTTCTGATACCATTTGTCAAAGCTGTTTTGTAAACCTAAGATGGTTTGAAAATGTAGGGTGAACTCAGAATTTAGATCTCTGCTTGTACTTTGGCATCGTGGCCATGGAAGACCCTGAGCTGTTCATAGAACTCTCTGCTGCGAGGGCAATATTCTGTCATATACAGTATGATGTAGCTATTGAACACTTTAAATGCGGCTAGTGCTACTGAAGAACCAGATTTTGAAATTTACTTAATTTCATTTTAAACAGCCATGCATGATTGGTGGCTACCATATTAAACAGCACCTCTATAGACATAGAGGTGAGTCCAACACATTCATACCCAACACACCCATCATCTGGTCAACCCAATGAGCCCAGCTAAGCTATTTTTTTTTAAGCAATCATGGTAGCATTTACCAGTGATCCTCATGTGTCTCCCGTTCTAACTAGTTACTTTTGGATTTCTGACTCTTTGTTTTGTCTTGAGATCTGACTCCTGACTCTTGCTCTTGGTTTTGAGCTTTACACCTGCAGCTCTTTTCCCACTGTGCTTCCTAACCATGGGTTTTGAGTTAGACACGCTCCACTTTCATACCCTGATTTGGATTTTCACGGGTAGGAAACACACTTCCTGACATCCACAGACTCAACTTCCATTTCCGGCAAACCAGAAATTTTTGGGCCTGGTCCTCATAAACTTCTGCAAAGGGGAGTTGTAAGTAGCCTGAGTAGACTAATAAAATAACAGATTCTTGAGTGTTTGCTATATGTTATATTAGGTTCCTATGGCGGCCTTAATAATGTACTACAAATTGGGTACATTATTTTGGGGGGGTACATTATTAATTTTCATAACAAATTATGAAGGTTGTCTATGAATGACTGAAGTCTGGGAAATAATTGCCACACACTGGGTAATAATACATTACTCGGTTTTAAATACATTTCTGTTTCAACAACTGACATTTATTGCCTCACAGTTACGAAAAACAGAAGTCTGCAATCGGGCGTCAGTGGGGTTGGTTCCTTCTGAGGTCTGTGAGGGGAAATCGGTTTCAGGCCTCTCTTAGCTTCTGGTGGTTTTCTGGCAAATTTTGTCAGAAACTTTGTCATTCCTTGGCTCATAGAGCTCTGCTTTCATCTTTACATGGCATTTTCCCCATTTGCATGTCTGTGTCCAGGTTTCCACTTTAAGTAAGGACACCAGCCATATTGAAACCATCCTACTCCAGTATGATTTCATCTTAACTAACTTCATCTGCAATTACCCTATTTCCAAATAGGACAAGTCAGAGGGGCCGGTTGGGCACTCTTTTTTTTTTGACAGAGTCTTGCTCTCTCTTGCCCGAGGCTGGGTGCCAGAGGTGGCAATCTCGGCTCATCGCAGCCTCCACCTCCTGGTTCAAGCAATACCCCTGCCTCAGCCTGGTAGCGCAGTTTACAGATTACTTACCACCACGCCCAGCTAATTTTTTTTTTTTTTTGTATCTTTAGTAGAGATGGGGTTTCAACATGTTGGCCAGACTGGTCTTGAACTACTGACCTCAGGCAATCTGCCTGCCTCGGCTTCACAAAGTGCTGGGATTACAGACATGAGCCGCCGCACCTGGCCAAAGATTAGTACTTTAACATATAAATTTGGGGGGAACATAATTTAACCCGTAATCTATGTATATTCTATTATTCTATTATTCTATTCTACATATATTCTATTATTATAATACATATAGATAAGAACATTCAGGCTCAAATAGGTTAAGCGACTTGTCTAAAGTCACATAGCCAGTCCATATACGTCTGACACTTGAGCTCATGCCTTAAACATCTGCATCAGCATTTCCCATAGTGTGAGAAATGTTCCACAGTTGGTCAGATAATTTTAAGTGTCACATGGACAATAATTACACATCCTGATGCCCATTACAAAATAAACTAGCACATCAAATATGTAATTTCATGGATAACATTGTTTAGGAAGAAGCTAAGTGTAAAAAGGGAATTTATTTGAAAAAAATATTGAGTGGTTAATAAGGCAGGTAGCATGTGGATTTGGAAAACGTTATGAAGGTTGTCTGTAAATGACTAAAGTCTGGGAAATTATTGCCACACACTGGGTAAGAATATATCACATTGCTCTGCTTTAAAAGGAACTAATCTCTGGGATTAGCTTAAAGTGGGGAAGGACTAAATGATGGATTGTACCTGACCACTGACTCAAAGAATGTTTCTAGACCCTTCTGGGTTTTTAGAATCTATCTATGGGTTTGAGTTAAAGGTCAGAATGAAGTGTTAACTCCTCAAGTGAGCAAATGCACTTTCCTCAGTGGGCAGATTGAACACCATTTTATCTCTACATATTGAGGTAAACACTTCTATTCTGATGCTTCTTTTCCTTACTGTTGCTCTTAAAATGCAGAGTGTTAGCAAGCCTCTGAGCTCACCTCTGTGTTTATAATATGTTGCCCTGGCAAATAAAACTCATTTTCTTCAAGTGCTCTCTGAAGCTTTCCCTTTTCACTATTTTATTCCATTGAAGGTGCTGGCACTGGCAGGTCGTAAATGTTTTATGGCGAAATTAAGAGTTTCTAAACACATTTTACTCTCTGTGTCTCATTATTTTACCTCCTAATAAGTTTCAATCATTTTAGCACCTGTTTAAATTAAGATCCCCAAGGAAAATGGCGGCAGGGTGGTGGGGTAGGCGGGGGGTAGGGGGGGTAAGCAGCAGTTAATATGTTCTAAAAATTTGCTGGAAATTACTTAGTAACATGGAGCATAATGACTCAGATGCTGGTGTTTTATGAATGCAACATTAAAATTCCTTCTCTTAGTTTTAAAATCTGTCCAGACTTTTACTTTGTGAATCACTGAGTGAACTAGTGTGAAGCCTCTTTTGGGGGGAAGCGGCAAAGAGTCTTACAAGTTTTGGGGGTGTAGGTGATGGAGTTATCTGTGTGTGGGTTTCTGCATGTGTTTGAATTCCTAGAGATCCTTGGTGCCCTGCTCTCCATCCTGTGTATCTGGGTGGTGACTGGCGTGCTGGTGTACCTGGCGTGTGAGCGCCTGCTGTATCCCAATTACCAGATCCAGGCGACTGTGATGATCATCGTTTCCAGCTGCGCAGTGGCAGCCAACATTATGTAAGTCATCCCCTGGTCCCCGCACAGTGCCCATGAGGCTCTCCTGTAACTCTATCTGGACAAAGACTTTTTAAAAACTCAGTACTTGTGAAGATGATAGAGGCCAGACAGAGTGTTTGAATGGCTTTAAGATTGAAAACAAGGTTAACTGCTTTTGTTTAAGCTAAAGTGTTTTTTAATACTGGCTTCTACTAGCTACCATGTTTCGAAAGCTTCTGGTGTGCCAGAGGCAGGGTTAGGATGTTTGGATATACATTACCAACTTTAATGTTCACAACACTCCTATGTTACAGATCAGGACACTGACGCCCAGTGAGGTTAAGTAGTACAGAGCCAGGATTTTAATCCAGATTCACAGACCCAGAAATTGAGCTCCTTTACATTCTCAGGCATGTCAATGGTTCCACATGGGGCGTAACTTACTACTGTTCCATTTCTGTGAGGTGAGCAGATGATGGCCTCCCCGTGGGTTGCGTTGGAAGGGACTCTAAAATGTATTTACTTCAGTCCCCATTTTACTTTTGCATTCTCTTTTGCAACATTTCCATAAAATGGTCATTAGTTTCATATATTTTAATAGAACTCATAAAAGGAAATTTATTTCCCTCAAAAACAGCCTCTATTATTTTTGCAGCATTGTGACTGCGTGAAAATTCTTCCTTGTGCCATGTTAGTTAAAGTCTCCCTTTGGTTTCAACCTGCTGGTCCATTCTTTTATCTAGGCAGTCTTAAATCATTTTACAGGAGTTGAGCATATGTCCCTTGACAAATGAGTCTCCCTTTCCTAAAATGAACTACTGGATTGCTCAGGCAATGGGGTTTTGAGGTCAGGACTTTGATCTTTTTGAGTCAAATTTCTCCTTCCCATTTGAGGATCTAATTCTGGGCAACTCTACTTAAAACTCCATCCACCCATCTCTCTGTCTAGTGATCTAGCTAGCTATCATGTTGGTGGACAGAATAATGACCCACTCCCCTAAAAAGATTTAAACATCCTAACCCCTGGAACTTCTGAATATGTTAAATCATATGGCAAAAGGAACTGTGCAAATGTGATGAAGGATATTAAGATAGGGGATTATCCTGGATTATCCAGGTGAGCCCACATAATGACAAGCATCCTTATAAGAAGGAGACAGGAGATCAGAGAGGAGAGAAGATGCTGTATATCTGATGTTGAAAATGGAGAACACAGCCTGGAGCCAGGTGACCTCTAGAAGCTGGAAAAGACAAGAACATGAATTCCCTTCTAGAACCTCTAGAAAAGATGCAGTCCTAGAGACCCACTGTAGACTTCTGACCTCCAGAACTATAAGTTTGTGTTGTTTTAAGCTGCTAAAACATTATGGTAAATTTATTACAGAAGCAATAGGAAACTCAGCCTATTTATCATCTGCCTATCTATCTTGCAGTGCAACTTGATATATGCTCTGAGGTAGATTTTCACATGAAAGTAGAGAAGACAGTGATCGAAAAATGAAGTTTTAAACAGTGGATTTTAAAAGGGGCCCCAATGGCATCTCTGGAATTCAAGAATAGCTGAGCACGTACACTTTGAAAAAGGTCCTCAGTTCATTCTAATAGCCTTGCCTCTTGACATCTCACTTACCCAGCTCTCAGTTTGTGAGCCATTGCTCAAAATCTCTGAGCTAAATAATTAGAAGAATGGTGTTTGATCTGCTGTCAGTGACTAGATCCCCATCTTCAGCCAGTTAACTTGAAAATGTGTTTCACATTGGCACTGGGAGAAAAAGTGTGAGTCGATCAATGGAAATCTATCACCCCTAGGAGACAAATATGCCAGAGCACACATATTGCTGACTACAGGTCAATAATGTCTGCTTTGCATAAGGAGAACAATATGGTCTTGAGGCAGAAGGAAGAATACAAGTATTAACTTCCTGAGAGTCATATGTCACGTAGGCTGTCTTGATGCTACACAAAGATGAAGGCTACAAACCTACCCAACTATCACATCAATCTGGGGCCTCAATGATCAGGTTTGATTTTCTAAACAGATATCATCCAAATTTTCTTTCTCTTGTAACTGCTTTTGAACATTGACCTTCACATTGCAGGTGCTTTTTACACTCAGAAAGTCAAGGCAGTTGGAAATCTCTGCCTTCTTTGTGCGAGTAGATAGTTATTGATGGATAAGAATGCTGAGTGACTATAATATTTTCTCCAAAAACTGGGATTACAGGTTTCAAATGCTGCTAGATGCTGTATTGTTTGAATATAAAGATATCAGAACTGCGATTCAGGAATAAATCTATTCCTTGGGGACTCAAAATCAGGACAGAAAGTTCCAATAGAAGTTGTGAAGAGATTCTAGGATGAAGGTTATAAATAGAGCCTGAAGGCTATTGCCTGCTAAGTTTTCACTGCCTGAAACATTTCCTTCCCTCAGCATATTTAACTCTAGCTTAAGCTTTTGAGTTCAACTCAGCTGTAACGTCTTTCTAACTAAATCAGACTCCTCTGTTGTATTACCCATAGTACCAGTTCTTGGTGGACTTACTGTAATTAGAATTTTCCACTTGTGTGTGTGGGGGGGGAGGGGGGTGCTTAAACTTTACCTTCTCCAGTACATTTAAAGCTACACTGGGGAATGACCACATCTGTTTTCACTCACCTTTATGGCCCAAGATTTTACAAGTGTCTGCATATGAGTGACTACATATGTTTTTTTCCTGTCTCTTTTTGTCAATAAGATGAGTAAAAGAATGAATGACAATGTGATGAACACACATGGCAGATCAGATGAGGGTCTATGATCTGTCAGCCATATCAGGCTGTCTAAGGGACCTTAAATGGTAACTCCTAGTTGAGAGTGAATTTCTACCCAAACACTGAACATCTGAAAACTGTATATTCTGTAGTGATCAGATCTTGATGCCTAGTGGTCATTCCACTTTGTGGTGATGACCTGAGTTTTAACAGACACTTTACCTGAAAATAGAATGGGATACATGACGTTGAACAATATGTTGCTGTTTTAAAATCTTTGTTCCAAAATGTTTAGAAAAGGTTCAGAAAGGCAAAACACTGAGCTGTCAGTGAAAATGTTCTAATTTTACGTTTAGTCTAATACCACTTAAAGGTATAGATAAACAGAATTATGCACATAGTTTGTAGTATTTGCTATTGATCACTTTGAGACAAGAGATGCTCAGCTTTGCAATATATTGTGTATATATATATGTACACATACCAGATCATTTTTAATACATTAATATATTTCTACTTCTGGATTAAGAGCTTTATATCCATGAGCACAATATTCTCATCATTGGACATTAAGAAATCATTCAAATTTCAAATTCTTTTGAAAATGCACAAAATTAAGTAAAATAAAAGGTAAAATAAAGCCTCAATAAAATTCACTACTTATTTTGTTTTTCCCTTATTTATCCCTTCCTGTGTTTTTTTTTGCATGTGAAACCAGTACTTTTAATTAAGCTCCCAATGAAGCTTGACTTTAAGCCAGCTCAGTGCCTGACAGTCAACCTTCAATAAAGGAGATTTCCTCCCTTCATTGTCAAATGCTTGATTTTCATCTAAGAAGTGATGCTTTCCAGTTTCAATGTGAAACAGAGAAACATTAGGTGGATGAATGAGTAAACTGGGTGCGTCTCTGTGGTTTGTTTTTGTATAAAAGTATTAAAATTTTATGACACGTGTATTTAAACATTAGTCAAAGATAGATCTTTTTAAAGCATAAATACTTCAACTATCTATCATTTTGGATAATGCATGTTATTGCCAGCTCCTCCATTATGCTGCCTACATTTTGAAAACTGATCTCATGTGTGCTAAAAACATTCTCTCTTTCAGACTAACTGTGGTTTTGCACCAGAGACGCCTTGGCCACAATCACAAGGAAGTGCAAGCCAATGCCAGCGTCAGAGCTGCTTTTGTGCATGCCCTTGGAGATCTATTTCAGAGTATCAGTGTGCTAATTAGTGCACTTATTATCTACTTTAAGGTGAGTTTGAGTTTACCCACCATCCTAGTACTTACATAGATTAGGTAGTATGGAAGCTCCAACATTAACTTAAAGAGAATGGGCATCCTCTGTTTACCTATACAAACTACTTTGCAAAGCTAAAGCAAGCAAACAAACCCTCAACCATGGTGTTAAGATGAATAGCAACTAAACTGTGAATACCTTCAGGTTCTTGGATTATAAGCAATAGGGAACATCTCTGGCTCACTTTAGCAAAAAGTATATTTAATGGCTGAAATTTACTGTGTGTGCTCCTAGACAGACGTCAAAGTAGAAATAAGGGCAAATTTTGATATCTAGATTTTAGAAACGGTCCAACTTCTGTCCGAGACACCACACTGAAATAAATGTGTCTCAACAAATTTTGTTTTCTGTTTTTGTCACTTCTGAAGAATGATATTTCTGTGAACGGAGTCCAATTGACCTAGGTTGTGTCTTGTGTCTGCTGCTTGGCTGAAGGGAGGTTAGAGTACCTGATTTATTGTTCTACCAGTATTGCCCCAATGGGGGAGGTGGCTTCTCCCCCAAAAGCCAAAGTGCTAATGAAAAGTGGGAAAGACTCCCCGGTAAGCCTCTGACCCTAAATAAATAAATATCCACTACAGATCTCTACCTGGTAATACTGATAACAGAGATGGGTTAGCAGGCACAGAATGGAGAAGAACATTTAGCTCTGTCTGTTTGCATCACAATTGTCTAATTTGCAGAGACTCACAGCTTTTCCTGAAAAAGGGAAAACATGTAAATAAAAATTACAAAAATATCTGAATTCTGTTGAGCAAAATGATCACTGAAAGCTTTAAGTCTAAGGCAAATCTAGTTCAAAATCATAAGGGTACGTGGAGTTTGAGGGTCTACTTACAGAAACTGAGTTGATGCTGAATTTCTTAAAGATACTTTTCTGTGGCAAAGAACTTCATCAAGGGTAGAAAAGCAGACATTTCACCCTGAGGCTAAGGGTTCCAGTGAGGAGACTGAGCAAGGATGACACTTTGGTTCACACCCTTAAGACTGCATCAAAGATGCCAGCCTTGAGTATGTGCAATACTTGAGAGGCAAAGAAATAAACTCACCCCAGTCAACCAAGAGCATAGTCCAGGTGTATGCTGGCCATATGCAATTTCTGAGCAAGTAATATCCTTTCTTCTGCTCATTATAATTAAGGCCAAAACGTCATTGGATCTTGTGGGCATATTTATGCATACTTTCATCACATACTCTGTACTTTTATTAATCTTCAAGAAGTTAAATCAGGGCTCTTGAGAGCAAACTTAAGAATATTCTTCCTTTTAGTTCTTAAATTACGGGGAGAGCATGTCTTGTAGTCTCACTTCTTTATTTGCTGGTAGTTTAAAGCTAAAAGGAAGGATTGAGTCTTCAAAAACAAAGTCTTGCCTCTGAGTTGGATGACACATGTCAAAAGGGTGAATGAGTGACAGAGAAGGAAAGACACAGGGAGGTTTACTTATTTTATTAATCAGACTTTCTGGAAGAGAGGTATGAATTCAGTTAACCAAAATCCTTGTTTTTTTCTAGCCAGAGTATAAACTAGCTGACCCAATCTGCACATTCATCTTTTCCATCCTGGTTTTGGCCAGCACCATCACTATCTTAAAGGACTTCTCCATCTTACTCATGGAAGGTAGGAGTGATTTTATTATTACTCCCAGGGTCAGTGTTTTCTCTTCCCTAGAATCACAAAAGGGCATGACTGTAAGGCATGCTCACTGTTAATTTGAATTATGAAAAAAATTTAAAGTGATAAGGAATTTTTGTGAAAACGATCGTTTGATTTTTTTCATATGGGAACAACTAAAAAGAACTGGCTTCTATTCCTGCTCTAGCAACTGTTATGTAATATTTCACAGTGTAAAAACAATAAGTATAAACATCATGAGGAGATACTGCAAAAATATAAATTATTCCCTAAATATACCTGGAAAAGACCAAAGAAAAAACTACATAAATTTACCTCCTAGGCTGCATTAGAGCTAAACATTTTTTTTTCAAATTGTATCTCTGAGTAGAAGAAAACAAGGGTGACCCTTTATTGTTTGGCAAGTGTTTATTGAGCCCCAGCTCTGTGCGAGGTAATGTGCTCAGAACTGGAGTTACAGAGAGGAGCAGAGCAGAACACAGCTCTCTTATGAAGTTCTGGGCTGTAGTGTGCTATGAGGTTCAGGTGTCTGCACTAAGTTCAACATCAATATGGCCTCCTGGGAACAGGGTACCACTAGGTTGCCTAAGGAAGGGTGAACTGGCACAGATCAGAAACAGAGTGGGTCAAAGCTCTTGTGCCGATCAGTAGTGGGATTGTGCCTGTGAATAGCCACTGCCCTACAGCCTGGGCAACATAGTGAGACCCCATCTCTCAAAATAAAGTATAGTAAAATGAAATATGGGCTGGGCACAGTGGCTCATGCCTATAATTCCAGGAATTACAGTTTGGGAGGCTGAGGTGGGAGGATTGCTTGAATCCGGGAGTTTGAGACCAACCTGGGCAATACGGGAAAACCTCATCTCTACAAAAAATACAAAAAATTACCTGGGCATTGTGGTGCAAGCCTGTAGTCCCAGCTACTCAGGAGCCTGAGGTGGGAGGATCACTTGAGGTTGGGAGGCAGAGGCTGCAGTGAGCCGAGATGGTGCCACTGTACTCCAGCCTGGGTGACAGAGTAAGACCCTACCTCAACAAAATAAAATTAAAAAAAAATAAAAGCTTTGTCCTCATGGGGATAAAATAATAAGGGGAGAAAGAGATTATTCAAAAAATTACACTGAAATGCAATAGTGGGAACTGCTACAAAGAAGAGGTGTGGGTCTTTTATTAGAGATCTTAACATGGCTGGGAGCAGGGGCCAGTGGTCCCAGAGGCTTTGCTGAGGCCTGCTGTTAGGCCCGAGTAGGATCTTATGTTATTAACCTCATCACCTACAGCCCCATTATCATTATCCTTGACTACTCCCCCGGGCCTGTGAAATTTCTGTCTGGCTCTTTGAGTCTTCCAACTATCCAGGAACAGATCACATAAATAACCCTCACTGCAAAGAAATCCATCCTTATGCCGAAAGCTTACTGCCTGCCTCCTTTCCCCCATTCTGCAATTTGGTGATTTTCTTTTCATTTGGCATAAAATGGTTGAAGAACTACTGGTTTCTGCCCTTTCTAGGCTACATCTTTACTGGCAGAGTTAGCTCAGAGAGATATCATATAGTTGAAAAAGCAAGGTCTTTGTATCAGACCCACCTTCGTTCAAATGCTAGTCATGCAAGTTTCTAGCTGTGAGACCTCAGGTAACCTCCTCTGAACTTCAGTTTCGCAACTCAAAAATGGGAATATCACATCCACAATACAGTGTTGCTGAGACGATTAGATGAAATAAATGGCATTATGCTAGAACATAGTGGAAGCTTGGTAAATATAAACTATCAGCTAGCATTTTTGTGTTGACTGGAATATAGGAAATATGAAGCTACATTGTGGAAATAAACACTGTACTGTATATTTACCTGCACAGGAAGAAATTCCCAATTCTTGGTTATAGACTGTGGCAATAGCACTAGTCAGCCATAGATGCTGATGGCCTCAGAAAGGCCAGATAAGAGAGTCTTGATCAGAATAAATCCATCTTCATCACCAGAGGAACTATTCAGTGGTACTTGGAATGGGAGAACTACTGACTCCCGTTGACATTATCTTAGAATATTAAAGTATGTCAGAGAGTGACATCAGCAAGATGGCTGACTAGAGATGCTGGGGCTAGTCCCCCCAGTAAGAAAGGGCCAAGGCAACAAATAACTAGAGGAGATTTGACTGGAGCATCAAAGGGAAAGTGTGGGAGTACAACCTAGGTGTCCAACAATAGATGAATGGATCAAGAAAATGCAGTGTATATACACAATGGAATACTATTCAGTGATGAAAAACAATGAAATCCTATTATTTGTAGAAACATGGATGGAACTGGGGGACATTATGCTAAGTAAAATAAGCCAGGAAATGAAAGTTAAACATCACATGTTTTGGCTCATATGTGGAAGCTAAAAAAAAATGTTCTCATAGAAGTAAAAAGTAGAACAGATAACAGAGGCAGGGAAGGGGAAGAGTAGGATAGGGAGAGAGTTGTTAAAGGATGCAAAATTACAATGAGATAGGAGGAATAAGCTCTAATGTTCTATAGCACTATAGAATGACAAGAATACAATTAACAATAATATATAGTTTCAAATAGCTAGAAGGAAGATACTGAATGTTCCCAACAGGCTGAAATAATAAATGTATGACATGATGAATTTGCTAATTACCCTCATCTGCATTATCTGTATGGCAATAGCACTGTGTGTCCCTTACATATGTACAATTATTGTCAATTTAAAACTGTTTAAAATTTAAAAATAAGGTTTATTGGAGACCCAAGGTACTCAATTATATTTAGAAGGTGAAGGTGATTTATCATTGCTACATTGACCATTTGTATTAACAAATGATACCATTTTCTATCCCACATTCCAGGAAAATAGGTATTATAAAATAGGTATTTGGACATACATATTTGTCCAAAACCCTTATTAGACTAACCCAGCAGTTCTCAAACTTTAGTGGCATCAGAATCACCTGGATGGTTTATTAAAACACAGATATCTGAACCCACTCCTACAATTCTTGAGTCAGTATATCTTATTGGGGAGTAGGAGGGGCAAGAATTTGAATTTCTAACAAGATGCTGTTGCTGCTGGTCCCAGGACAACAATTCAGGAACCACTGGACTAATCTTTTCGTACCACTGAAGGGATTCTCACATGCTGGCCATGGGAATGGCACCTGTAAAATTCAGCCAGAGCTATAAGTTTGCATCATATCAAATATCCGAATGATTGAAATATCCAGACATTAGCTGATTTTTTTTTTTTTTTTTTTTTTTTTTTTTTTTTTTCCAGCACATTTTGACATAAGGTAGATCTGGTCTCAGAGTGCAATTGCCTTTAGTGACAGCTCACATTTCATTAGCGTTCACTGCTAAGTATACATTTAAAGGTTTGTTCTTGGTGGTCACTACAATTTTTGAAAGATGATAGTGTTGACAACAGTGAAATGGATAAAGGAGTCAAATGTCACATAGTAACAGTGAATTTTCTGGCTCTAATATTTGGGTTGTCAAGCCACAGAAGCATCCATTTTCTTTCCTGAGCACCAAGTGCTGAGCTGCAGCTGTTGTTGCTATTATGGAAGTTATTGACTTAAAGAAAGATAAAAGACAAGTTGGTGTACAATTTGAAATGAGTTATATTCCACTTTTTTTGTGTGTCTCACTATAGCTCTTCCTTGGTGATTATCTTTCTTATTTTACTTCAGGAAAAGTGCAGAGACTGGTCTGCATCAGTTAATTATAGAAACTAGCAGATAACTCCTTTCTGGAAGACACTTACTTTTTAAATTAGGTCTTCAAATTATGTTAGTATGGTACTTAGTAAAATTTAAAAATAATACAGAAAAGTATGCAATAATTTTAAAAAGTCTCCTTATATTTCCATCTTTGCCTTCTCAGTCCTATTCTTCAGGGATAATACCTATTAATAAGTTGACATTTATCTTTCCAAAGATATTTGTGCATTTGCATATATATATATATATACACACACACACACACACACACGTATATGTATATGTGTATGTGATGTATGTGTGTGCCTTTTTTTTAATAAAAATGGGATTACATATTGATTCACATTTTTCTCTGCACCTGACATTTTTCACTTGGAGATCTTTTATATTAGCACATACATAGATAAACCCCGTTCTTCACAGCTGTAATTACTGCACAGCATGGAAGGACTTGCTTGTGATGGACATTATAAACAATGATGTAATTATCACCCTTGGATATATATATTTTTAGCACTTGAATATCTGTGGAATAATTCCTAGAAGTGATATTGCTGTTTCAAAACTTACATGCTGTATTAGTTTGTTTTTGCACTGCTCATAAAGACATACCTGAGACTGGGTAATTATAAAGAATAAGAGGTTTAATGGACTCGCAGTTTCACATGGCTGGGGAGGCTTCACAATCATGGCAGAAGGCAAAGGAGGAGCACAGTCACACCTTACATGGCAGCAGGCAAGAAAGCTTTTGCAGGAGAACTCCCATTTGTAAAACCATTAGATCTACGAGACTTATTCACTACCACGAGAACAGTATGGGGGAACTGCCCTCATGATTCAATTATCTTCACCTGGCCCCACCCTTGACATCTGGGGATTATTACAATTAAAGGTGAGATTTGGGTGGGGACACAGCCAAACTATAGCACATGCATTTCAAAATTTGATAGATATTACCATTTCTACCAAAGATATAGTATCAATTTCCTTCCCCCCAACAGCATATGAAAATGCTCCTTTCCTCACATCATCACAACCACTGAGTATTATCAAACTGTTCATTCTTTTCTACTCTGATAGGTGAAATATTGTATCTTATTGATTTCAAATGCAATTATTTAACTATGAATGGTGTTCAGTGGTTTTTAAAATACATTTGTAAGTCTGGGAAGTTATTTATTAAACACTAATTTAGATATTTTTCTGGATGCATTAATATTTTTTTCAGACTCCCCCCCAGGCAAAAGAAAGTTCTAGGATGTGATGGAGCATCAAGGCCAGAGGGGCCATGCCTCTTGCCTGGCAACACTATTTCTTATAATAAAATAAGTCATGGTGGACCTGTGTTCTCTATAATAGTAATGAGATGAAGGAGACAAGTGAAAAAAGGGTAGTGGGATCATGACTTAATTTCAAAGGGCCTAGATGAATGATAGCAGGTCTTCAAATGGTAATTCCCCAAAGAGATGACACACATTAGGCGTAACAGATAATGTTTCGATTGTAATTCCTGGACTCTAGTATTTGCATAACACTTTGTACTCAGAGCACAGACGTTGGGATCTGATATCCCTGATTCTGCCACTTCTCTTTGTGGCCTTAGCAATGTTCCTTAATCTAACTGACCCCAATTTCCTCTCCTCTAGTTAAATAAGAATTGTAACCTTAATAAGTAGCTTCTAAAGTTTTTAGGACTATTAAATGAGATAATTGCTATAAATGAAGTACTTTGCACAAACTTTACACATAGTGGGCCCTCAATAAAAGTTTGTTATTATTATTAAAACAGTTTTACCCATGACTTTATTCACATTGCATGGCTAATTTGAGACAAGAACTCCTTTCATCTGCTTCTAGGAGCCTAGGTCTCTTGCCACTCATAGAGTAAAACAGCATAATGACCAGCTCTTTGTTACTTCCACAAACAATATTAGGTAGGATCAAAAACTCAGCTTATGCTGTAGAGAATTTTGAGTTAACTTCAAGGAAGAAATCCCCCATGAACAAGGTTCTTAGCCTATTTATGCCTAGTGTTCCATTATTGGAATGCTAAGCATGTGGGAGTTATTTATATCCTACTGCTCAAGGTCATTGCCAAGGTCTGATTACAAAAATTCAAAAAATTGCAACCTCAGGCATAAATGGGTTAAATTTTTCAAAAGGAGGGTTAAGGGTTCCCCATTTCTTTAAGTAGATGGTTCTCAGCTCTAGCTGCTCATTATCATCCTCTGGGAAGCTTTTAAAAAATACTTATTCTCAGGCTTCCCATACCCAGTGTATTAGGCTGTTCTCACATTGCT
Source organism: Papio anubis (assembly GCF_008728515.1). NCBI lineage: Eukaryota > Metazoa > Chordata > Mammalia > Primates > Cercopithecidae > Papio > Papio anubis. The sequence continues at coordinate 112,551,081 of NC_044983.1, forward strand.
ATAAAGAAATACCTGAGACTGGATAATTTATAAAGAAAATAAGTTTAATTGGCTCATGGTTCTGTAGGCTATACAGGAAGCATGGTGGCATTTGCTTCTGGGGAGGCCTCAAGAAGCTTCCAATAGTGGCAAAAGGCAAAGGGGGAGCAGGCACATTACATGATGAGAATGGAGCAAGGGCAGGGAGGTGCCACACACTTTTAAATGACCAAATCTTGCAAGAACTCACTCATCATCGCAAAGACAGCACCAAGCCATGAGGGATCTGGCACCATGACGCAAACACCTCCCACCAGGCCCCATCTCCAGCATTGGGGAATACAATTTAACATGAGACACTGGCAAGGACAAATATGCAAACTATATCACCCAGAGATTCTGATTTAATTTGCTGGGGTTGGGGCTGGCTTTGGTATTTTTAAAAACATGTAGTCAGGCTGGAGAACCACTGCAAAGTAGAGCTGCTCAGTGGCTCATGCATGTTAGTGCAGTGGTTCAATCTCGGCTGCCTGATAGAATCACCAAATGAGCATTGATGTTGGGCCTTATCCACAGAGATTCTGATTTAATTGGTCTTAGATTATAACTTCGTCATCAGGATTTCTAAAATCTCCTCTGGTAATACTAATGTGCATCCAAGGTTGAAAACCACTCTGAAAGACTCTAGATTTTGGAGCTTCATCCATAGAAATTTCCTTTTAGGTCTGGAATGGAGTCGTGGTACATTTGTTTTTAATAAACACCCCAGGTGTTTGTGTTGTTTGTACATAACTGAAGTAGAGGCTAAAAAAGGGGTGTACTTAGACATCTCTTATACAGCATCCTCCAGCGTAGCTAAAATCATGGAAAACTTACAAAAGGAATAAGACGGTATTATACAATGTTAGGATCTTCTATTAGCACAGTTCACTAAATGACCTGTTGGGTAACTAATCTTTGTACAACATTGCCGTTCATAATGTTTAGATATTTTCTGAATTGCTCCTCAAAGAGTTCTGTGATCTATGTGTTGTTCTTATCACCCTTATTTTACTACAAACGTGCTGAGGATCAGAGAAGTTCTGGGATTTGGGTAAATTCACAATAGTTGTCATCAGCATGCTAACCCATGATTATTTGATACCAAATTTCATGTTATTCATTTTACTTTCCAGAGTGTATATAAAGATAGTTGGAAAAGGCACAGTTAGTTTAATAGTATACCGTAAAAACTAAGGATAATTACCGTTGTTGGTTATTACATAGTAAATTATGCAAGTATTCTGAGTGGGAACTTTTGGTTGATGATAAACCTTCAAGTAGTCAGGTAAATCTTCTTTATAAACATTTGAAGTAAGAAACCAGCAAAGGGATAAGCACCTTGAACTTTGGGGGAGGACTTTGCAGCTTGTTTAGGTAATTCAATGAGCTGTATTTAGTTGAATAATTACAGCCTCCATCTCTTACCTTTTGTCAGGTGTGCCAAAGAGCCTGAATTACAATGGTGTGAAAGAGCTTATTTTAGCAGTCGACGGGGTGGCGTCTGTGCACAGCCTGCACATCTGGTCTCTAACAATGAATCAAGTAATTCTCTCAGCTCATGTTGCTACAGGTCAGTGAGTTTTGTAAACACCCTGGAAAAAAATTCAGTCCTTGTCCTGTAAAGTCAGTAATTTCCCTCCTTTTTGTAGAGCTGCCCTTATTGTCTGTTGCTTGTCAAAACATTATAAAGTGTTTTCTATTACCAAGGGCCTTTGAAACCAGCCCACTTACTGATGTTGTCATAGCAACAATGATACCCATGACATCGTTGGGGCTGACTGCAGAGGGCCGAGGACAGACAGAACAAAGGGCTAAAATGCAACCCCAACTTCAAGGCCTTGGACTCTGAAAATTCAACTTCATCTGTTTGGCTTGGTGTCCTATCAGTCAAATAATAGGAATGAATTAAAAACTTAATCTTAATTGAGTATCTCCTCTATATATGATGTTTTTCCTAGAACTGAAAATAGGAAGATGAAAGAGACACAGGCCCCACTCTTCAATTTCTAACAAGCAAATGGATGTGCTAATAGGAATTATGGCGGGTCCCACACTGTGTGGTTAGAAATTCTGCAGCCATGTGAGAAAATTCTTATAATATTAGGTTTATACTAAAAATTACCTTTTCAAGAAGTTAATTTTTGTCTCTGATATGTCCTAGAGCTGGGAGACTAGGTAGTGAGAGAGCATTTACTGCCTCAGGAGAAAACTCAGGCCAAAGATAATACATTAGGCTGCTAAAAAATGACTCAAGAAGTTACTTAGGGGCAGGGGACAGGAACACTAGTGACAGTCATTTGAAAACTGTGCTTTCTCAGACATCCTCATCTTCTCCAAGGGGCTCAGGTCTCACTTCAAGGAATTTACAGCATTCACTATGCCAATATTTCACTGCAAATGGAAGAATCTAGTAAACACTCAGGTTGCTATGGAGGGGACTTTACAGCCTGCTGATAGCATTTGGGACAGGAAAACAATATGGCAGTGAGGGTTGCTGCTCTAAGAAAGGTCTGTGGGGAGCTCTAAACGCTTCTTGGTTCCTGTCACTATCCTTGATATAAATTCTGATTACATACAAGGCCTGCAACCCAGAGATCCCTGGGAGCTGGTGAGCAGGGCTGTATAAGAAATAATAGTTCTGTCTTGGCTTTTTCCAGGGCTTGTCTCCCCTTCCATACTAAGCTCCTAGGAATGCCAGACTCCAGAGATAATAGCAGACAGAAAGAGTTCCCATAGCGACAGGGCACTTTCCTGCACCAGAGTTTCCCCTGCCTTGTCTGTGTGAGTGTAGCTGATTATCAGAGCCAACATGGCTTCCTCTGAGTGCCCTGCCTCTGCCCTGCCCCAGGAGGTCAAAGACAAAGTACTTGAAGTTGGAGTCACAGCAGTCACCCATGCGTGTGCAATCAGCGCTAATCTCCCTGTGGTTCTTTATCAACAGCAGCCAGCCGGGAGAGCCAAGTGGTTCGGAGAGAAATTGCTAGAGCCCTCAGCAAAAGCTTTACGGTGTACTCACTCACCATTCAGATGGAATCTCCAGTCGACCAGGATCCAGACTGCCTTTTCTGTGAAGACCCCCGTGACTAGCTCAGTCACATGTCAGCTTCCCAAATTTGACAGGCGGCCTTCAAACATGCTGCTATGCAGTTTCTGCATCATAGAAAATAAGGAACCAAAGGAAGCAATTCATGTCATGGTGCAATGCACATTTTATCTATTTAGTTAGCTCCATTCACCATGAAGGAAGAGGCACTGAGATCCATCAATCAGTTGGATTATATACTGATCAGTAGCTGTGTTCAATTACAGGAATGTGTATATAGATTATTCCTGAGTGGAGCCGAAATAACAGCTGTTTGTAACTATCGGCAGTACAAAATTCATCTCCCTTCCAGTAATGCATCTTGAGGACACATAGGTAAATTTGAACTCAGGAAAGTCTTACTAGAGATCAGTGGAAGGGAAAAATAGTCACAAAATTTTCCCAAAACATGAGAAACAAAAAATAAGGAGAGCCAAGACAGGAATAAAATGACTCTGTATGCTAACACCCCATTAGAACTTCGTTCTCTCACTAAGCTGTAATGTGATTTTTTTTTTTCTACTCTGAATTGGAAATATATATGAATATACAGAGAGGCACTTACAACTAATTTTTATTTACTTGTCACATTTTGGCAATAAATCCCTCTTATTTCTAAATTCTAACTTGTTTATTTCAAAACTTTATGTAATCACTATTCAAAAGAAAATATTTTCACCTACCAGAGTGCTTAAACACTGGCACCAGCCAAAGAATGTGATTGTAGAGACCCAGCAGTCTTCAAGAACAGCCGACAAAAACATTGGAGTTGACCCCACCAAGTTGTTGCTACAGATAATTTAGATATTTACCTGCAAGAAGGAATAAAGCAGATGCAACCGATTCATTCAATCCACGAGCATGATCTGAGCACTGCTTTGTACTAGACATTGGGCTTAGCATTGGAACTATAAAGAGGAATCAGATGCGGCAAGTGCTTCTATGTCCTGGTAGCAACTCAACACTATCTGTGGAGAGTAAACTAAAGATATGCAGGCCAACATTCTGGAAATCCTATGTCAATGGGTTTGGTTTGGAACCTGGACTTCTACATTTTTAAAAGTTACCCAGAGATGCTTCTAAAGATGAGCCATAGTCTAGAAGATTGTCAACCACAGGAGGTCATTGAGTGGGACTGCTAGACACATACACAGGCAGCTACAGTAATATCTTGAATTGCAATGATGTAGTGGGGTATAAAAGGAAAGCGATAGATATTGCTGCATGGGTATGGCCAGTGAGGTTTCATGTCACTGAGGTGACAACCCTGTTGGACTTTGAATTACATATGGAGGTTCTCCAGGCAGATGAAGAAGAGAAGGCATTCTAGACAAAAGGAAGACTAGGCGCAAGGCACACTTATGTTTGTCTGTTAGCTTTTAGTTGAAAAAGCAAAATACGTGATGCAAAGAAAACTCTCCACGCTGTGATTTTTAAAACTACATACTTTTTGCAACTTTATGGTCATGAATATTGTAGAGAACAGGAGATAGGTCTTAGATGATTTTTATGCTGTTGTCAGACTCTAGCAGGGTACTAGAAACCTAGCAGGCATTAATAATTGTTGAGGCAATGACTCTGAGACTATATCTGGGCCTTGTCATTATTTATCATTTATATTTGTATTTTTTTTCTGAAATTTGAGGGCCAAGAAAACATTGACTTTGACTGAGAAGGTCACATCTGTGCCATCTCTGCAAATCAATCAGCACCACTGAAATAGCTACTTAGCATTCTGCTGAGCTTTCCCTGCTCAGTTGAAATGAATATACTCATCCCTCACCTCAATGAGCATGTTTAGGCAACCAGGATTAGAGCCCCTCAGGTTCCCAATGTCTCCTGCCACATCCGATTCTCAAAATGGAAAGAATGGTTTATGCCAAATCATTTTTCCTGTCTCAAGGACCACTGAATGGTTTTGCTTTTCCATATTTTGCATAGGACACCCTAAAGACTAGGTGACTTGGCAAACACACAAGTTTTAGTATAATTCTTTGCTTCTGCTTCCTTTTGAAACCCATGTTTAGATTTGATTTTATGTCAGAAATTCACTGAATGTCAGGTAATCATTAGGGAGGGAGATTTGTGTGTCAACCAAAGGAATTGTCCCATGGGTGCAGGGTGTTTCTGCTGTTTGCCTGAAATTCTGCTTTTTTAGTGAGCTAGACTGAAAACTCTGAACAGTAGATGTTTATGTGGCAAAATGCAAGGCAATCTACAACAGAGATTTTAAGGATTTTGAGATGAAAAAACAGATGCTACTCAGGGGCTTTATGCACCATCCATCAATTCTGAAGTTCTGACTCCCATTACCATTTCCCTAGTGTGGTTAGAACTCCAGGCCACCAGAAGTAAGTGGAATAATGTAGTTGAATTCTTTACTTCATGGTGTTGTATCCTCTCCAGCTATCAAGACGTTAATGATCTTCTATGTCTTTTCTTAGTAGTATTATACTTCAAGTTCTGGGGTATATGTGCAGAACATGTAGGTTTGTTACATAGGTATACACATGCCATGGTGGTTTGCTGCACTCATCAACCGGTCATCTACATTCCTTTATGTCTTTCAAAGCAACACTCTATTCTGAGTGGTGAAATCAGGTCAACTTTACCACCACCCTCCATTTTTAATATGCTTCACCGTCATCCAGCACCCACTTAAGATTTATCTAGGGCTCTATGGTGATGTTAGGACCCATAAAAGAAATGTATGCCTTCCATATGTTTGGTTACAGATGGGAAATGGGAATGTTGAAGGACATGAAAGAAAGGATGTTTACACATTAAGCATCAGTTCTCAAGCTAGATTGCCTGAGTTTGAATCTTAGTTCTTCCCTTTATTAGCTCTGTGACCTCAAGCTAGTTACTTAAATGCCCTGATCCTCTATTTCCTGATCAGTAAAACCTCCCTGTTCAAATGTGTGAGAGTTTAATAAATTAGGACACTTTAAAAGGTTGGAGCTGTGCATAGCACGTAGTTAGCATTCAGTACATGTTAACTGTTATTTTTTATTATGTACAAACATGAGTGGGCACAGAATTTTAAATCATCTAAACTTTTGAGAAATTTTGAGTTATCAACACAGTTCCCACAAGACAGCGGCAAAATTATTGGTGAGAATTAAACAGCTGTTTCTCTGAGGAAGCAATGGAGGCTTGCTGGGATGAAGGCATTTACTGAGAGGCTGTTACCTAGTGAGAGCGATGAATTAATTAAAATAGTCGAATCCCTTTCTGACTCTCTCTGAAAGCTTCCACTTTTATCTTTGAAAAGCAGAATTGTCACTCCAAGGACATTTATTAACAAAAAGTACAACTGTCCAGTGCAATGAAGACAAAGTCATAGGTCTCCCAAGTCTTACACTATTCCTGTGAAATATCATGTCCTTGGCTTTTCTCTGTCATGTAGCCTCAACTTTCTCTGACCAGGTGCATTTCCTTCTCTGGTTTCTAAATTGCCAGGGGCAAATTTGGATCACTTAATAGCTGTTAAATTTTGTGACCTGACAAAGTCTTTTAGCACTGTAGTGTTAAAAAGAAAAACACCTCCCAGGCATATACATTTTATAGATTCCTGGAGAATGTTGCTCTCCAGCTCCATCCCCACCCAGTGAAATATGATCCAGAGAGTCTTGCAAAGAGACAAGCCTCATTTTCCACAATTAGCTCCAAAGTGCCTCCAGGAAATGATTTTCTCAGCTCATCTCTCTGTATTCCCTGTTTTGGATCACAGGGCAATCTGTTTAAATGACTAATTACAGAAATCATTAAAGGCACCAAGCAAATGTCATCTTTGAATACCCACATCCCAAGTTTTACAAATCCTGCCTGGCTTGACAGTGATGAGGCCACTTAACAGTCCAGCGCAGGCGGATGTTAAAAAAATAAAAAGGTGACCATCTGCGGTTTAGTTTTTTAACTTTCTGATTTCACACTTAACGTTTGTCATTCTGTTACTGGGCACCTGTTTAAATTCTATTTTAAAATGTTAGTGTGTGTTGTTTAAAATAAAATCAAGAAAGAGAGAGTTTGGGTTAAGTCATCTTTTTATCACCAAAATCATGGCAGGACATGTTTTTCATGACACCAATGAGGACTGTAATGAGAATACATTCTTTCACTCTCAGTTGTTTATTGGAAGAAATAACTCATTTGGGGAACATATTTGTCTAGAGAGATGGAAGATAATGTGTTAGAATCAGGGGTGCTTTTGAAATTATGGGCATAAAACCCCAATGGGGGAAGAAGATGGTGGTCAGATGTGGCAGGAGCCCTTGACAGTTGTGAAAAACAAACTTGTGCTTCTTCAACCATAAAGCCAGGAAGTGATGAGAGATGTTAAGCTGAATTGCACCCCTTTCAGGAGTGTCAGTCAAGTCCTGGAGACAATGTATCATTATAATTGCCCTATATTTCCTTTCTTCAAAGGGATACCCATTTGTCAAAAACATAATTATCCTATTTACAGCCATTAAAACCCTATGGTTGTTATACGCAGTCCAGCAGTACTATCAAACATTATTTCCCTGAATCTGTTGAGTTTAGGAGTATTTTGGGATATTGCAGAAGAAGAAAGGGCACCAGCTGTACTGAAGATACTGTAAACCATGGTGAGTTAACCTGTACAATGGAATTAGGATCAGATGCGAATTTAGGGTTTCCTTTGAAGTTAAATTGCGTTCTTCAAACAGGAATCAGTAGAGATTTAATGAACCAGTGCCCTGGTTTGTTTTAACTCCTCCTCCATTTTTATAGAGATGAATAGGGGATTTTATTGGGCATATACGTGAGATTGATGAACAAGAATTTCTGTCATTGCCTTATTCTCCACTCCAAAATTGCCTCTGACATGGCAAAAGTCCACGGTCAGGGAAATAAGAATACCCTGTGTTGGCATTTCTTTACGGCAGTACTTTCTATGAATAATTAATGCCCCAGAAAGACGAAGCCTTTTTTTCTGGTTTCCACCTACTCATAAAGTTCAGCACCTTGTATCAACTTGGATGGGGAAAGGAGAGTAGATTTCCCTGGCTCAATAAGTTCTGAATTCATAAACAAGAAGCAGATTCCCTTTCCATTCAACCTCCAATCCTTTATAAAGATAAAGCTGTGGAGATGGTCTTTCAGGATCTTAGATTAGATAATTTTTCATGTTCTAATAAGAAAGTTCTGAGGGAAGCACTGTGATCAAACATAGCTGATGAGAATACACAATTATTTTTATTCTTTTTCTTATCCTCCTCCTTTTCCTCTTTCTGCTCCTCCGCCTCCTCTTCCCCCTTCATCTTGGTAGCTCTTAAACACTGTAGAATTTACCACTTATCCTTCAACAAAAGAATTCTTTTTGCCCGAGAATAAACATTTGCACAATAGTAGAGATATTACAATATATAGATTTTGGAAAAAAAAAAAAACCCTCAAATCCTATACCCTGAGACTTTTAATTCATTAATTCAGTTAATGTATTCATCAATCAACTGCAAGTCAAAACAACAGCAGGAAGTAGAATATTGCTTTAGGTAAGTTTGTATTTGTCCAGAAGAGTTTTATTAATATTTGGGATTAAAATATTACTGAATTGCTAAACCCTAACGGTCCTGAAAAAACTCAATACTGATATGGTAGGCATCAACTTTAGGAAATCAACACACCTGCATTGCTTCTCCCTTGAAAAACATATTTCATAAAGATACTTTTCAGGGTAATCAAATCATGGAGTAATTTATATTTCCTGATGAAATTTTCCTGTTTATTCCAGAACTTGGTATTTCACTTTACTTTCCTTCTCTCATTACTGAGGTGACAGTTTCTGCATTGTCCAGTGGTAAATATTGGGCAATGATGTGAATGTTGGTGTTAGGCTTGGACTGTTAGTGCTGGAATAGATCTCAGAAGTAGAGCCAAGAAAGATTAGAGGGGAGGATGCCTATAAGATGGGGCAGGATTAGGAATTTGGTATTAGGCAAATTGAGTTATTAAACAAGCACAAAAAGATATCAAATAGGCAGTTGTTTATATGAATGTGGGCTAGAGTTACAAAAATAGTATTTTAATCCAGGAGAGAAGTCTGGGCTGCAGTTACAAAAGTCATTATCTTGTGAGGGCCACACAATTACACAGGTGTTCATAATAATGAAGGCCCTTCCATCTTGTAATTGCACCATCTGGAACATTATTTAGCCTCTGAGATAGCAAGGGAAGAGAGAGAAGAAGGGAAACCACATCTTAAATTTGTTACAGTGCCTTTTAAAACGGATGCTTTTCACTTCTGCTTGGAGGCCATTGGCCAAAATTAATCACATAGCCCTAACCTAACTGAAGGGAAGCTGGGAAATACAGAGAAACACATGGGTTTCTGATGGGTATTAACTGCCACCAACTCACAGAGAGAGGAGAGAATTGCTGGAGTGGTGTACATGAGGAAGCAAGAAATGATGGAATCTAGTGCACAGGTCATGTACCTGGTTCTAGGTGGGGGTATTTATGTACAACACAGAACTTTTACAATAACAGAATTCTGCTGGTAGATGGCTAGGTACGATGGAGGCAATCTGGCATTTTCTTCTGATCACTTCATTCTTCTAAGTGAATAGGAAGCAAGGTTATTAGCTGAGTGTGACAATGAAAGAGGAAGTATTAGTGATGTAAAACAAGAGGAGCAAGAGTGAAATTGTCATCTAGGAGAGTGGAGAGTGAAAAGGCCATAATGAAAGTAAGATTGCATGGTTGTGCCAGTTTTTAAGCTATTGTCTCTCAGCCCTCAACTCTCTCAGGTATTCTTGGCTTCATGATGCTGGGGGCAGGGACTGTGTTAATTACATTTCTCCTTTGCTGGCTGCTCCTTGTTAGGAGGCCCTAGAGGGGTATCAGAAGCCTAGAGGGAGGAAAAGGGGACTTTCTTCTTGTTTTATTTCCTGCTTGATCCTGTCTCAAACAGTGTCAACCCAGTAATACTTCTTCACCATGGCAGCAGTACTTCATTCTCTTTTCCTGCAGTATTTCCAGTTTGTAGTTGACCCCAAACTCAAAGAACCAGCCTCATCACATCCCCTCAGAGAAAAGCACCAGGTTACTGTACTGTTTCCTTGGAGGTCTAGATCCCAGCTCCATTGTGGCTCTCCCTGGCTAAGATATCAGCATTAATTAATCAGTGTCTCCTCCTCAGAGGACAGTGTTTTAGCTTGGGGTTTACTCCTCCAAGCTTCTGGGTTCTATTAATTCCCTAAGCATTAGGAGGGTTAACTGCTTGATGCAATTCTACTTCTGTTATTTTTTATTCTCTTTTTGCTTTCAATTTCTTCAATATCTGGCTAAATTTTACATATGAAAAAACAAAATAATTGTTGTGATCTTGTTGGACTATGTTTGATACAGTGGCTGTCTGAGCACCAGCAACCTAGTCAACCTGTCTGTCTCAGTTTTTTACTCAGTGAAGGAATGAAGACTACCCATTTTAGAATAGAGGTGATGATTAAATGAGAAGCTGTATGTAAAACACTTAATGCAATTCACTGCTCATAGTAAGTTCTCAATAAATTCTAGTTATCATTTTTTGAGAATCCATTCAGATGGCCCCTAGTCCAGAAAGCTTTTCCTAATATTCTACCCAATGCCAATCATTCCATCTTCAGTGCTGCCTTTCAAGCAATCACCTTTTTGTGTTCTTGCTTTTGTCACTTTGTGTCTTGTGTGTTTTGTTTTTCTATCTTCCCCTCCTTAAAGTATTAGTTTCTATTTATCTCTGAATAATAACACCTAGCACTGGGCCCAGCACAGAGTAGTATTATTAAGTTATCTGCAGGAACACACCTTCCTCTAGCAGGCCTCAATAGTTATCAATAAGATAATGAAGCATTTTAATTCTTTCAGATGTTTCATTGTAAACACCAGACATCTGTGTCTAACCTCTAACATTATATTCACTCAGCCTCTGCTTCTAATCCAGTACATCTTCTTTCTAGCTGCATGGTTTTGGCCACATTGTGAAGCAGGATTCAGTTACCTCACAATAAAATGGGGAAAACGACACCGATATCACAAGGTTATTGTAATCATTAGATAACTAATGTGCTGCTCTCAGCACAATGGCTGGTGTATAATGTGAACTGAGAGCATTAACATTTCTTTTTCTCTGAACTAAATCCCTGCTTTTAAAACATCACTGATGGTGTCATAGAAGGCATGCGTTCCTTACTTAAAATGAAAGATTGATGGACTATTTGAAGAACCAAGTGATCAAAATATGCCATAAAAATTGTTATGGCATATATCAAAGGACCTTTAAAATTAGATTCATTCTATTGGATATACAACTATTTTAAGGAATTGGTAGAAATAAATAGGAGGTGAAAAGATAGAAGGCAAAAAGGAGTTTTTTGTTTTTTGTTTTTTTTTTTAAAGGAAATAGGTAAGTGGAACAGTTATAATGCAAATGTGTAGGGTCTGGCAATATTCAGAAAGTGTTTATAATAAATCAGATTCAGAGATCATACTTAAGAAGTACTTAGTGCGGGTTATGCGAAAACATGGCTGCGGCAGGTTTGGCCTTTCTTTGTAGGAGAGTCTCAGCTGCCCTGAAAGCTTCCAGGTCGTTAATAATTCCTCAGGTCCCTGCCTGCACAGGGTTTTTTCTTGGTTTGTTGCCTAAGAGTACACCAAATGTGACATCCTTTCACCAATATAGATTATTTCATACTACATTGTCAAGAAGAGGACTAGAAGAATTTTTTGATGACCCAAAAAACTGGGGGCAAGAAAAAGTAAAATCTGGAGCAGCATGGACCTGTCAGCAACTAAGGAATAAAAGTAATGAAGATTTACACAAACTGTCGTATGTCTTACTGAAGGAAAGAAACATGATTTTAACCCTAGAGCAGGAGGCCAAGCGGCAGAGATTGCCAATGCCAAGTCCAGAGCAGTTAGATAAGGTAGTAGATTCCATGGATGCATTAGATAAAGTTGTCCAGGAAAGAGAAGATGCCCTAAGGCTTCTTCAGACTGGTCAAGAAAGAGCTAGACCTGGTGCTTGGAGAAGAGACATCTTTGGAAGAATCATCTGGCACAAGTTCAAGCAGTGGGTTATACCTTGGCACCTAAATAAAAGATACAATAGGAAACGATTCTTGGTCATGCCTTATGTGGACCATTTTCTCAGTCTGGAATGTGAGAAACGAGCCCGCATCAAAGCACGGAAGGAAAATTTAGAGAGAAAGAAAGCAAAAATTCTTCTAAAAAAGTTTCCACATTTTGCTGAAGCCCAGAAGTCAAGTCTTGTCTAAGATGTCTGAACTCTTAAATTTACCATTTTGTTTTTCTTGAATAATCTGTGTACAAGAGTAAATATGTTAAGTGGTTTATAAAGAAAAAAAAAAAAAAAGAAGTACTTAGTGCGGTACTTGGTATGGAAGGGTGTTATACTAGATAGTGAGCTAAGTGTACATTCCTTCCCTATCACTCACAGAAATAGACTAGATTGGGAGAATGGGGACATGGAGGGGGAGAATGGGGACATGGGGAGGAAAATGGGGTGGAGTGAAGGGTCAGGAGTTGGGGGTAAAAATATAAAATTGATTCACAAGTTACTTAGATGAAGGATATTAAAATAATATGATGAAAGTGAGATAATATATGGCTGTTTCTCTCCGTAACTGGAAAAGTCAAGTAGAAATTGGGGTGTTTGAAATATTGATGCCAATAGAGGCAGAATTTGACTCTCCCCAAAACTACCTTTGCTTTTTCTTTCACTTTTTTATTTAATGGGTGACTATGCTGTGTCAGGCCTTGTGGTGAACATGGGGATCCCAGTAATAATGACACATTATAGTGGGAGATATGGACAAAAAACAAACAAAGACCAAAATAAGACATTTTCAGATAGTGGTAAGTGGTAAGATAGAGATAAAACCAATGGATATGGTAATAATTGGGAGAGGGCTAGAGCAAGGCAGCTATATCTGCATGACCTTTATGAAGAGGTGACATTTGGGCTGAGCCAGCCATGCAAAGTGGAGGAGGAAAAGGAAGGATAGCTTGGACAGAGGCCACAGGTAGGAAGAACCTGGTAGCCTTGAGAAAAAGAAGCAGATGTACTGAGTGTAGCGAGCAAGGCTGGGGGAAGAGGGGTGATCTGGGCTGGACTGGGCAAAAGCCCTGTAGGCCATGAGAAGGAGCTAGAATTTTATGGTAAGTGCAAAGCTCTTGACTGAAAGGAAGAAGAACCACAGCCAAAGTGTGGCAGGCTGCAATTCTTTAGTTAGGTTTGTATTATTTTGGCAAAATACATTTTCTACCAAATTTGTCAAAGAGGTACCAAGTACCCCAAAATCCCGTGTAAAGAAGTGCTTCACATATTTATTTATTTGTTTGGCATTTAATACTTATTATCCACATACACTCACTGCAAAGCACTAAACAGGGAAATATAACCCACAGTCAGTGTAGGAGAATCATCAGGTGGAGGGGTGGGAGACTGGAGAATTAGTCCGTCCCATCTCCATGCTCTTGAGACACCTCTCTTCCTCGGAGTCTTTCTGCTATCTGCCATCGCCAACATATAAATAACATTATAAGATTATAATAAATTAGAACCATCTTTTTTTTTTTTTTGACATGGCTTACTTCTCTGGGTCTGCACAAGCTGTCCCTTTTCTTCATGTGGCCACCCAGAAATAGCCACAGCACCCAGACAATCTCCACTATTGATCTCCTGGTCCATATCCTATCTACGCCTGTCTTGGAACAAACTTGCCTTCTTCCACAGAAGGCATTTCAAATATTGATGTACTTGGTGCTTGGTACTGAGCAAGTACTTAGGTGAAATGCTTATTTACAAAACTTGTTTTTTAAAACATGAAATTCTGAAAATATATATAACGCACAGGTTTAGGAACTAGATGTCTCAGTATGGAGCCATCTGGCCTGATTTTATTCTGTAGTCTCACCTATTACCAGTTCTCCCAAATATCCTATAATGTAACACGCTGAGCTGCTCATCTTTTCTTTTTATTTTTTTATTTTTTATTATTATTATACTTTAAGTTCTAGGGTACATGTGCATAACGTGCAGGTTTGTTACATATGTATACTTGTGCCATGTTGCTGTGCTGCACCCATCAACTCATCAGCACCCATCAACTCGTCATTTACATCAGGTATAACTCCCAATGCAATCCCTCCCCCCTCCCCCATCCCCATGATAGGCCCCGGTGTGTGATGTTCCCCTTCCTGAGTCCAAGTGATCTCATTGTTCAGTTCCCACCTATGAGTGAGAACATGCGGTGTTTGGTTTTCTGTTCTTGTGATAGTTTGCTAAGAATGATGGTTTCCAGCTGCATCCATGTCCCTACAAAGGACACAAACTCATCCTTTTTTATGGCTGCATAGTATTCCATGGTGTATATGTGCCACATTTTCTTAATCCAGTCTGTCACTGACGGACATTTGGGTGGATTCCAAGTCTTTGCTATTGTGAATAGTGCCGCAGTAAACATACGTGTGCATGTGTCTTTATAGCAGCATGATTCATAATCCTTTGGGTATATCCCCAGTAATGGGATGGCTGGGTCATATGGTACATCTAGTTCTAGATCCTTGAGGAATCGCGATACTGTTTTCCATAATCGTTGAACTAGTTTACAATCCCACCAACAGTGTAAAAGTGTTCCTATTTCTCCACATCCTCTCCAGCACCTGTTGTTTCCTGACTTTTTAATGATCACCATTCTAACTGGTGTGAGATGGTATCTCATTGTGGTTTTGATTTGCATTTCTATGATGGCCAGTGATGATGACCATTTTTTCATGTGTCTGTTGGCTGTATGAATGTCTTCTTTTGAGAGATGTCTGTTCATATCCTTTGCCCACTTTTTGATGGGGTTGTTTGTTTTTTTCTTGTAAATTTGTTTGAGTTCTTTGTAGGTTCTGGATATTAGCCCTTTGTCAGATGAGTAGATTGCAAAAATTTTCTCCCATTCTGTAGGTTGCCTGTTCACTCTGATGGTAGTTTCTTTTGCTGTGCAGAAGCTCTTTAGTTTAATGAGATCCCATTTGTCAATTTTGGCTTTTGCGGCCGTTGCTTTTGGTGTTTTAGACATGAAGTCTGCCCATGCCTATGTCCTGAATGGTACCACCTAGGTTTTCCTCTAGGGTTTTTATGGTATTAGGTCTAACATTTAAGTCTCGAATCCATCTTGAATTAATTTTCATATAAGGAGTAAGGAAAGGATCCAGTTTCAGCTTTCTACTTATGGCTAGCCAATTTTCCCAGCACCATTTATTAAATAGGGAATCCTTTCCCCATTTCTTGTTTTTGTCAGGTTTGTCAAAGATCAGATGGCTGTAGATGTGTGGTATTATTTCTGAGGACTCTGTTCTGTTCCATTGGTCTATATCTCTGTTTTGGTACCAGTACCATGCTGTTTTGGTTAGTGTAGCCTTGTAGTATAGTTTGAAGTCAGGTAGTGTGATGCCTCCAGCTTTGTTCTTTTGACTTAGGATTGTCTTGGAGATGCGGGCTCTTTTTTGGTTCCATATGAACTTTAAAGCAGTTTTTTCCAATTCTGTGAAGAAAGTCATTGGTAGCGTGATGGGGATGGCATTGAATCTATAAATAACCTTGGGCAGTATGGCCATTTTCACGATATTGATTCTTCCTATCCATGAGCATGGTATGTTCTTCCATTTGTTTGTGTCCTCTTTGATTTCAGTGAGCAGTGGTTTGTAGTTCTCCTTGAAGAGGTCCTTTACATCCCTTGTAAGTTGGATTCCTAGGTATTTTATTCTCTTTGAAGCAATTGTGAATGGGAGTTTATTCATGATTTGGCTCTCTGTTTGTTACTGGTATATAAGAATGCTTGTGATTTTTGCCCATTGATTTTGTATCCTGAGACTTTGCTGAAGTTGCTTATCAGCTTAAGGAGATTTTGGACTGAGACAATGGGGTTTTCTAAATATACAATCATGTCATCTGCAAAGAGGGACAATTTGACTTCTTCTTTTCCTAACTGAATACCCTTGATTTCTTTCTCTTGCCTGATTGCCCTAGCCAGAACTTCCAACACTATGTTGAATAGGAGTGGTGAGAGAGGGCATCCCTGTCTTGTGCCAGTTTTCAATGGGAATTTTTCCAGTTTTTGCCCATTCAGTATGATATTGGCTGTGGGTTTGTCATAAATAGCTCTTATTATTTTGAGGTACGTTCCATCAATAGCGAATTTATTGAGTGTTTTTAGCATGAAGCGCTGTTGAATTTTCTCAAAAGCCTTTTCTGCATCTATTGAGATAATCATGTGGTTCTTGTCTTTGGTTCTGTTTATATGCTGGATTATGTTTATTGATTTGCGAATGTTGAACCAGCCTTGCATCCCAGGGATGAAGCCCACTTGATCATGGTGGATAAGCTTTTTGATGTGCTGCTGAATCCAGTTTGCCAGTATTTTATTGAGGATTTTTGCATCGATGTTAATCAGGGATATTGGTCTAAAATTCTCTTTTTTTGTTGTGCCTCTGCCAGGCTTTGGTATCAGGATGATGTTGGCCTTGTAAAATGAGTTAGGGAAGATTCCCTCTTTTTCTATTGATTGGAATAGTTTCAGAAGGAATGGTACCAGCTCCTCCTTGTACCTCAGGTAGAATTCAGCTGTGAATCTATCTGGTCCTGAACTTTTTTTGGTTGGTAGGCTATTAATTATTGCCTCAATTTCAGAGCCTGCTATTGGTCTATTCAGGGATTCAACTTCTTCCTGGTTTAGTCTTGGGAGAGTGTAAGTGTCCAGGAAATTATCCATTTCTTCTAGGTTTTCAAATTTATTTGCGTAGAGGTATTTATAGTATTCTCTGATGGTAGTTTGTATTTCTGTGGGGTCGGTGGTGATATCCCCTTTATCATTTTTTATTGCATCTATTTGATTCTTCTCTCTTTTCTTCTTTATTAGTCTTGCTAGCGGTCTGTCAATTTTGTTGATCTTTTCAATAAACCAACTCCTGGATTCATTGATTTTTTGGAGGGTTTTTTGTGTCTCTATCTCCTTCAGTTCTGCTCTGATCTTAGTTATTTCTTGCCTTCTGCTAGCTTTTGAATGCGTTTACTCTTGCTTCTCTAGTTCTTTTAATTGTGATGTTAGAGTGTCAATTTTAGATCTTTCCTGCTTTGTCCTTTGGGCATTTAGTGCTATAAATTTCCCTCTCCACACTGCTTTAAATGTGTCCCAGAGATTCTGGTTTGTTGTATCTTTGTTCTCATTGGTTTCAAAGAACATCTTTATTTCTGCCTTCATTTCGTTATGTACCCAGTAGTCATTCAGGAGCAGGTTGTTCAGTTTCCATGTAGTTGAGCGGTTTTGATTGAGTTTCTTAGTCCTGAGTTCTAGTTTGATTGCACTGTGGTCTGAGAGACAGTTTGTTATAATTTCTGTTCTTGTACATTTGCTGAGGAGTGCTTTACTTCCAACTATGTGGTCAATTTTGGAATAAGTGCGATGTGGTGCTGAGAAGAATGTATATTCTGTTGATTTGGGGTGGAGAGTTCTATAGATGTCTATTAGATCTGCTTGCTGCAGAGATGAGTTCAATTCCTGGATATCCTTGTTAACTTTCTGTCTCGTTGATCTGTCTAATGTTGACAGTGGAGTGTTGAAGTCTCCCATTATTATTGTATGGGAGTCTAAGTCTCTTTGTAAGTCTCTAAGGACTTGCTTTATGAATCTGGGTGCTCCTGTATTGGGTGCATATATATTTAGGATAGTTAGCTCTTCCTGTTGAATTGATCCTTTTACCATTATGTAATGGCCTTCTTTGTCTCTTTTGATCTTTGATGGTTTAAAGTCTGTTTTATCAGAGACTAGTATTGCAACCCCTGCTTTTTTTTGTTCTCCGTTTGCTTGGTAAATCTTCCTCCATCCCTTTATTTTGAGCCTATGTATGTCTCTGCATGTGAGATGGGTCTCCTGAATACAGCAGACTGATGGGTCTTGACTCTTTATCCAGTTTGCCAGTCTGTGTCTTTTAATTGGAGCATTTAGTCCATTTACATTTAAGGTTAATATTGTTATGTGTGAACTTGATCCTGCCATTATGATATTAACTGGTTATTTTGCTCGTTAGTTGATGCAGTGTCTTCCTAGCCTAAATGGTCTTTACATTTTGGCATGGTTTTGCAATGGCTGGTACCCGTTGTTCCTTTCCATGTTTAGTGCTTCCTTCAGGGTCTCTTGTAAGGCAGGCCTAGTGGTGACAAAATCTCGAAGCATTTGCTTATCTGTAAAGGATTTTATTTCTCCTTCACTTATGAAACTTAGTTTGGCTGGATATGAAATTCTGGGTTTAAAATTCTTTTCTTTAAGAATGTTGAATATTGGCCCCCACTCTCTTCTGGCTTGTAGAGTTTCTGCCGGGAGATCTGCTGTTAGTCTGATGGGCTTCCCTTTGTGGGTAAACTGACCTTTCTCTCTGGCTGCCCTTAAGATTTTTTCCTTCATTTCAACTTTGGTGAATCTGGCAATTATGTGTCTTGGAGTTGCTCTTCTCGAGGAGTATCTTTGTGGTGTTCTCTGGATTTCCTGAATTTGAATGTTGGCCTGCCCTACTAGGTTGGGGAAGTTCTCCTGGATGATATCCTGAAGAGTGTTTTCCAACTTGGTTCCATTTTCCCCCTCACTTTCAGGTACCCCAATCAGACGTAGATTTGGTCTTTTTACATAATCCCATACTTCTTGCAGGCTTTGTTCATTTCTTTTTCTTCTTTTTTCTTTTGGTTTCTCTTCTCGCTTCATTTCATTCATTTGATCCTCAATCGCTGATACTCTTTCTTCCAGTTGATCGAGTCGGTTACTGAAGCTTGTGCATTTGTCACGTATTTCTCGTGTCATGGTTTTCATCTCTTTCATTTCGTTTATGACCTTCTCTGCATTAATTACTCTAGCCATCAATTCTTCCACTTTTTTTTCAAGATTTTTAGTTTCTTTGCGCTGGGTACGTAATTCCTCCTTTAGCTCTGAGAAGTTTGATGGACTGAAGCCGCCTTCTCTCATCTCGTCAAAGTCATTCTCTGTCAAGCTTTGATCCATTGCTGGCGATGAGCTGCGCTCCTTTGCCGGGGGAGATGCGCTCTTATTTTTTGAATTTCCAGCTTTTCTGCCCTGCTTTTTCCCCATCTTTGTGGTTTTATCTGCCTCTGGTCTTTGATGATGATGGTGACGTACTGATGGGGTTTTGATGTAGGTGTCCTTCCTGTTTGATAGTTTTCCTTCTAACAGTCAGGACCCTCAGCTGCAGGTCTGTTGGAGATTGCTTGAGGTCCACTCCAGACCCTGTTTGCCTGAGTGTCAGCAGCAGATGCTGCAGAAGATAGAATATTGCTGAACAGCGACTGTACCTGTCTGATTCTTGCTTTGGAGGCTTCCTCTCAGGGGTGTACTCCACCCTGTGAGGTGTGGGGTGTCAGACTGCCCCTAGTGGGGGATGTCTCCCAGTTAGGCTACTCAGGGGTCAGGGACCCACTTGAGCAGGCAGTCTGTCCCTTCTCAGATCTCAACCTCCGTGTTGGGAGATCCACTGCTCTCTTCAAAGCTGTCAGACAGAGTCGTTTGCGTCTGCAGAGGTTTCTGCTGCTTTTGTGGTTATTTACTGTGCCCTGTCCCCAGAGGTGGAGTCTACAGAGACAGGCAGGTTTCCTTGAGCTGCTGTGAGCTCCACCCAGTTCGAGCTTCCCAGCGACTTTGTTTACCTACTTAAGCCTCAGCAATGGCGGGCGCCCCTCCCCCAGCCTCGCTGCTGCCTTGCCGCAAGATCGCAGACTGCTGTGCTAGCAATGAGGGAGGCTCCGTGGGCGTGGGACCCTCCCGGCCAGGTGTGGGATATAATCTCCTGGTGTGCCTGTTTGCTTAAAGCGCAGTATTGGGGTGGGAGTTACCCGATTTTCCAGGTGTTGTGTGTCTCAGTTCCCCTGGCTAGGAAAAGGGATTCCGTTTCCCCTTGCACTTCCCAGGTGAGGGATGCCTCACCCTGCTTCAGCTCTCGCTTGTCGGGCTGCAGCAGCTGACCAGCACCAATTGTCCGGCACTCCCTAGTGAGATGAACCCAGTACCTCAGTTGAAACTGCAGAAATCACCGGTCTTCTGTGTCACTCGCGCTGGGAGTTGGAAACTGGAGCTGTTCCTATTCGGCCATCTTGCTCCGCCGCTAATCTTTTCATAAGTAGGCCATATTTGTTCATGCCTGCGCTCATTTCCCCTTACTCAAATACCCTCCCTTCTCTTCCTTTCTCTTCTCTGCCTTGAAACTCTTATTTATCGTTTAAAGCCCTGCCAAAGATCAACCCTTTCTGAAGTTTCACTGACTTCCACTCTTAGAAAAGTTTATTCTTCTCTCTTCTTTGCTTATTGAACACTTTGTAGGGACTTACCACATTACACAAAAATATTTACAATTTTGACTTCTCCAAGTAGACTTTGAGTTCTGCAAAAACAGTGATCTTTATCTTATTTAATGTTTTCTCTTCCTCCACAACCTATTATGGTGCCTACTATCTAAGTAATCACTGGATAATTTATTCAATAAATGATTATACAGTATGTCAACTTTTAAAGTATAGGAGTGGATTCAGTGATCCTGGATTGAGCTCTTAAGAAGAGAAGCATCAGGAGCAGCTGAGAATATGTGATAGGGAGTGTAGCAGGAGAAGTGTCAACATGGCCAATTCCATCACTGTAAATTGCTCACAGCTGACTCTAGGAGCTCTGCTTCCCCATGGATAAAACAGGAATAAGAATCCTGATCCTTCTTACTTCCTTCAGTTGTTATGGAGATCAAATGAGATACCATAGGCAAAAGTCCTTTGTGAACCATCAACCATCATATAATCAGCAGTTAGTATCACTATTAACTGAAATGATTCCTGTGGCAACATATTGTAGACATTTTACAATAGATTTGCCTATTTTCATGGGACTACAAATATTCCTCCTCCCCTCTCCAACTTACAGCATGTCTAGAGCACACACATTCATATCTACATTGACTATTTGCTTGTCTAGTTATGCAGAATTGCTTTTGAGACCTTCCTGTAATACTACCTGACCATGAAGTTTGGAAATAAATGCCAGTGGAGCTAAAGTTGCAAATAAAAACCCATGGAAGCTGAGGAATGGTTCTTTTGGTTGTACTGAATTTAGCAGACATTGGACCAAGCACCTTCCATGTGCCTGTCACTGTATCTGGGGAAGTAAAGATAATACCATGAAAAATGAGGCAGAGGGTCTGATCTGAAATTTCCCTCAGCATTTTAGGTGAAATGGGTCAAATTTATAAGATAGGGTTTTAAAAAGAAGGTCTTGCTTAATTCTCTGTGGGAAAGTGGATACCCTTAGGCTTCCCTGAATACCATTTGTCTGGGCTGAAGCAGGTAATAAAGTAAAGAAAGCAATTACAGGATGCATTTTGTGACTTAGAACTGAACCCTGTCACTAGTCAACCTGTTGGAGGGGACAGCTTTTGTACTAATGTTATGTCCAGAATTCAGAACACCTTCGGCCTTAAAGCAATTTTTGGAAGGTTAGGAGGTCATGGACTGGGCAATTCTAGAAGCAATGCTTGGCCCTTTTTCTAAAAAGAAAGGGAATTTGGCATTTTTTTCAGTAGAATTATTATTGGACTGGCAAGGCCTTAAGTCCCCAACTGTGTTCAGGGCTCTCAAAGCGAGGGTTTGGCAGTGGTGTTCATTCAAATTAGGGTTTTACTTTATTTTAAGGTCTCTGTTTTCCAGGGGATCAACCTAGCTGACAGAAGTGAGACGAGGCAGAAGAAAAGAGCAGCTTGATTGATGTGGGTGCCTATACTTTGCATGCCTCTTTAGGATAAATTAGCATCTTAGACGGGAGGGCTTGGAGAATGTTAATGTTAAGTTGATTAGAAGCCAAATAACTTAGTTTAGTCAGAGGCCCCACAGATTTCCTGGGAACCCTGGTTGCACTGGTCCAGATGGTCTTTTTTGGCTGTACTGTTCTCAGCCACACATCCAGCCAGCTCCAGGTTTCCTTCTCCACTCAGAGTGGGAGAGGCTGCCCCTACCTCCTTCTGTGTTCCCACAAATGCTGCATTCTCTCAGTGCTCAGTGAATACTAAATAATCAAAATGGCAATAAATCCTGAGCTTGGCACATTCCTTTGGAAGTCTTGAACAAGACACTGGTAATGCTGAACTGGCTGTTGGAGGGAAAAATAGAGTCCTAACCTTTTCTCATTATAAATTATAATTGCAATATATTATTAACATAATATCAATAATAATGATAGTAATGCTTGGCAAGATGTCAGGCACTGGGCTGAGAAATTAAATTCATATACTTATTTAACCCTTAATAAAACAATGATGTACGTATGATAACCTCCATGTTACAGATGGAAAATAGTTCAGAGAGTTTAAGTGACTTGCCTAAATCTAATAAACAGTAGAACTAAGATTCAAATTCTGATTTGTGTCATTCCAAATCATGTGCTCTAGGACTTTATTCCATACTCCTCCTCTGGTCCATTTTCTGTTGTGGCTACATGAATATATGAATAACCTTGGATGGCAAAAATGGGCCTTCAACTTCCTCATTTGGCACCAAAGGAGCAAAATTTCTAAGTAGTAGTAGAAGGTGAGGTGAAGACTTGGGGCTGGAGTGAACAGACTAATAATAAAGAAGGGAAAATCACACTATACTTTTCGCATTCTGTCTCTTGAACCCAGTACCCCAGGACATAGTGCATTTTGCCTCATTAGAGAAAGACAATTTTACTACTAATAATGGTGATTATAATGGCCACAAAACTTCAGAGAAAATGTTCCCAGTTGTTGAATAATACTAAAAATATTATCAAGATTAATTGGCTATAGCAGCCCCCATATACGATGACCTGGAAACATCAAATGGCCTAAGAAACTTACTGGCATTAAATATGCCCCAATTTATTCTACTTAAATGAGAATCTAGGATTTGTGCATGCCCTTAGCTACTGTTGAAATAGAAACTGAAATGGCTTTATTTAAGAATGTCAACATCTTTCACATTCTCTTTTAGGCTTTCAGGAAAAACAAGTAGACTAGGAAAATTAAAACCTTTATGCTCCATTTTCAGTCACTCTAGGAGATGGATGTAATATTGATTCCAGTATATGCATAAGACTTTCAACATTAGCTAGTATTGAGCAGAAGATGCATATGAAAAAACAAAGAAGCGTAGAGAGAGGACCAGTAGGACAGAAAAAGCAGATCTAAGACGTTTACTTGTAGCCAAAATGGAGTAACAGAGACTTACCATCACGTCAAACAAATAAAATATGGACAAAATCAATGGTCCTCAAGACACTGAATACCAGTCAATGAAGGACAATTATTCCCAGGAGTCAGGGAACCAAATAGTGAGCCAAATAATTTCCCTAGTTTATTGTGTTGAAAAAGTGTCCAGACTTTTGTGTCACAGGGCAGGGAATTGCAGACAGTCTGGCAGTCTCCCTGAGTGGGAGAGATAGAACTAAGAGTCTGAGGATGCCCGAGTAGGTAGAGTTCACAGGACATGGCACTAGAGGTGAGGGAGATACACACACACACACAGAGAGAGCGAGCCAGAGATCTGCAGGAAGACTCCCTCAAGTCCTCAGCTGAGGAGTGATCAGTGTCTGTCAGTGGAAACACTAATTAAGTCTGGAAAGGACCTACTGAAAGAATAAAAGGGAATCATTCATAACTCAAACAAGGCTGAAATAGTGCTTGTTCCCAACACTCAGATTGGAAAACCTCAAGTTAGGAGGCTTTAGTTAGAGTAGTAAAAATGGGTCTTTATTCAATAGCAGAGAAAATCAACCCTAGACTAAATGGTGCTCAGCTAAACAAAGCTAAAAAACAAGGCCCAAAATGATTAAATTCTTTTAAAGTAGTCTAATTAGTAAAGGAGATTAAAACAGCTATTATGAGTGTATTCCATAAACTTGAGGAGCTAGATTGGGCATGTAAAGCAGAAACAAGAAAGATTTATAAAAAGGCCAAAATCAAACTTATAGAGATGAAAACTGTGTCTAAAATGAAAAATACATTGGATGAGATTATCAGCTGAACAGACATTGCAAATAAAAAGTGGTGTATTTGAAGATATAGCAATAGAAACTATCTAAAATGAAACAGGACTGGGAAAAAAAAAACCAACAACAAGAAATTGAGCACTATTACACTGTAGGGCAAACTTAAATGGTCAAATGTGTGTGTAACTAGAGTCCTTAAGGAGAGAATTGGGGTGATGAGGCACACAGAATGTTTGTGAACATATCAGCCAAAAAATTTTTCAAACAGTGAGCCCCCAGGTCCAAGAAGTTCAACAAATGCCAATGACAAAATATGAAGAAAACTATAACAAAACTTATCACAATCAAATTGTTTAACCCAATGATAAAGAAAAAAATCTTAAAAGTATCAAGAGAAAATGCGCATTGCCCAAAGAGGAACAAAAACAAGGGTAATATTATATTTCTCATTTGAAACAATGCAAGCTAGAACACATTAGGAAAACATTTTTAAAGTAATGAAAAAAAGTTTTCTGTCAATCTATACTTCTTTAGACAAAATAAAACATTTCAAATATAATAAAGCTGAAAGAATCCATCTCAAGTAGACCAGCACTATGAGACATATATTTTTAAAAGTTCGTGCAGAAGAAAAATAATATGAGACAAAAATGTTGAGCTCCACAAGGTAATGAAGCACACTGAAAATGGTAGTTACAAAAATAAAATGCAGACATTTCTTATTAAATTCCTTTTGAAAGATGGTTGACTTTTGAAACAAAATTATATATGGAGTTTATACAACATGTTGAAGTAAACAAAGGGCAACAATATCCGAAATATCAGAATAGAAGCATAGCAGTAAATTGCTGCAGTATGTTTATGCTACATGTGATGTGGAAGACTATCACTTGAAGACAGACTGTGATAAGTTAAAGATGTATAGCATAAGTCCTAGCAACCAATAAAATAATACAACATAGAGCTGTAGCTAATACATCAAGTGATGAAATGAAATCATTAAAAAATATTAATTTAACCCAAATGAAGGCAAAAAATGGAAAAGAGGACACAAAGAACATAGAGAGCAAATAAGCAGGATGATGGATTTAAATGTAATACAGTTCAAATCACATTAAATGTAAATGGCCTAAATACTCAATTTAGAAGGCACAAATTATCACACTGAATATAAAAGACCCAATTAAATGCTACCTGCAAGAAATTCACTTTTTATATAAGCACAGAAATACACAATTATTTAGACTTGTTGTGTAGATATAAATTAACCCAAATATTTAAGAGAAAGAATTTTAAAAATTAGAAAGAGGTAAAACTATCACTATTTCCAGATCATAATGATTATGTATTTTCCTTGGAAACCAAAGATAATCAACTAAAAACTATTAAAAAGAATACAAGTTTTCAAAAAAAATACTACTACAAAATTATTAAATTAGTATTTTTATATATTAAAGCAATAATAAATTATTAGATATGATTACATAATCTTATTAACATAAATAATAGCAACAAGAGATAAAATACCTAGAAAAAATAGGAAATATGCAAGACATATATGAAGAAAAAGATAAAACATCATAGTACGTCAAAAACAATTGAAAAATTCGATAGATATTATGACTTGAGTAGGAATAGTCTACATCATGAAGAATGTCAAGGTTACCTAAGTTAATTTATAAATACAATGCTAACCTGATAAAAGTATCACCGTTTCAAAAACCAGATAGACTGTTTCTAGGGTCATATAGCAATATAAGCAAATAAACATATCCAGGAATAGGAAAAAAATTAAGTGAATTTGAGAAATCAATCTATTAGATTATTGAAACAAAGAATGCATTTTGAGAGTCAATGAAAAAGCAGCATGGTGCTGAGACATTAGTAGGAAGACAATCCAGTGGAACAGAGAAGAAAAATCTGAAAATATTAATTTGAGAGTTTATTATATAGATACTAATTCATATTAATGTGCAACTATGTTATGTAAAATGGTGACATTTCAAATAAATAAAAACAATAAGTTTTGATAGACCAAAAAAATCAGAAAAAGATTACTGTAAATCTTTCTTACATCTTACTCCAGGATATACTTCAAATGGATCAATTACTTACATGTAATAAATAAAAGCATAAATGTTCTAGGAAAAAAAGACAATGGAAATTCTAATTGCCTTAGCATAAAACAGACATTTCTATTTATTGCTAATAATCAGAAACCATATATAAAAATCTCTAAATTTTACCCAATAATATTTTTAAAAATCCTGCATAGCAAAAAGTTTTTTTTTTAAAAAAGCCAAGTTGCATTTTCCCTAGTTTAAAAAAGTACTTTTATAACTACATTTATAACCATATTGCAAAACATCAGTATCCTCATTAAAAGATAAGCAAGGCCTAGGAATAAACACTGAAAACAGTAGACCCTGAAAATGGCTCCCAAAACATGAAAACAATGCTCATGGTTACTAATGTGGAACTATTAAGAAGACAGGTATCCAAAAATTTGATACCACTCAGCTTCCAAGCTTGTGATCAAATGTTCAATTTCATGCATGACTTGCAGAAATGTAAATGGATTCCAGCTCTACAGAGCTTTTAAACAATACATATCAAAATAGTTATTTGATAATAACAATTCTACTTCTGAAATTACATACATATGGGCTGACTCATTGCAGCATTATTTGTAAACAGTAAGCAATTAAAAAACTCCAATCAATATGGAACTGGATAAGTAAACCATTCACACACTGGAATAATATACAGCTCTAAAAAAAGGCAGAGGGACAAACCAAATCCAGCAACCTGTGAGAAGGATTATAAACCACGATCAAGTGGAATTTATCCCAGGAATGTAATGTTAGTTTAACATCCAAAAGCCAATCTGTATAATGTACCATATTAATACAATTAAGAACACAACCCACATGATCATCTCAATAAATTTTTTTTCTTTATCATGAAAGGGTGTTTGATTTTGGGAAATATTTTATCTGTAAATATTTGACAAAATCAAACACCCTTTCTTGATTAAAAAATGTTCAACAAACTAGAAATAGAAGGTAGATTCTTCAACCTTATAAATGATATCTAATGAAAAACGCATAGCTAACATCATAGTTAATGGTGAGGGACTGAATGCTTTCTTCTTAAGATCAGGAACAAGGCAAGAATGTTTGCTTTCACCATTTCTAAGAAACATTTTACTGTGCATTTTAGCCAGGGAAATCAGGCAAATAAAAAAAATTAAAGATGTCTAGATCAGAAAAGGAGAATTACAATTCTCTCTTTATAAATGGCATGATCTCTCATATATAGAAATTCTAAGAAATCAACTGAGAATTTATTGGAACTAATTAATGAGTTCAATAAGTTTACAGTATATGGATCAATATACAAAAGTTAACAGTAATTCTATGGCTAGCAATGAAGAATTCAAAAATGAAATTAAAAAACAATCCCATTTATGATAGCATCAAAAAGAATAAAATATTTAGAAATAAAGGAAACAAGGGTAAGACTTATACATTGAAAACTAAAAACATTGTTGATAGCAATTAAAAATCTAAGTAAATGGAGGCAACCCATATACATGGACCAGAATACTTAATTTTGTTAAGGAAGGCTTATTCTGAGAATTGATTTACAGACTCAGTGCCATCCCTAACAATAGCCCACCTGGCTTTTTTTTTTTTTTTTTCCAGACACTGACAAGCCACTTCCAAATTCATATGAAAGTGCAAGGGGCCCAGAATGACTAAAACAATCTTAACAGAGAAAAATAAAGTAAGAAGACTCTCACTTCCTAATTTTAAAATGTAATACAAGAAAATGGTAATTAAGACAGTGCAGAACTATCATTAAGAATAGACATATAACTCATTGTGGGAGATAACTGAGAATCTAAAAATAAACCTTTACATTTATGGTTAATTGATTTTCAACAAAGGTGCCAACCAATTTAAGGGAGAAAGAGTCTTTTCAAAAAATGATATAGGGTCAACTGGATATCCATGTGCATAAAAGAATGAAGTTGGACTTCTTTCATTCATCATACACACAAATTCACTCAAAGTAAATCAAAGACTTAAATTTACTCAAAATTGATCAAAGATCTATAGTTAAAACTATAAAACCCTTAGAAGAAACCCTAGGAGTAAATCTTCATGGAGCTGGGTTAGGAAATGATTTCTTAGATATAACACCAAAAATACAAACAAAAATATACGAATTTGACTTCAGCAAAATTTAAAACTTCTGTGTCACAAATGATACCATCAAGAGAAAAGAAAAGTCAACAGAATGGAATAAAATATTTGCAAATTATGTATTTGATAAGGGACTTTATCTAGGATGTATAAGGAATTATTACAACTTATTAATAAAAAGACAAATAACCCATTTTAAAAATAGAGAAAGGATTTGAATAGACATTACTTGTAAGGCATACAAAAAGCCAATAAGCACATGAAAAGAAACTCGAAATCATTAGTCATTCGGAAAATGAAAATCAAAGCTACGAGATACCACTCCACATATACTAGGATGGCTATAATAAAAAAGAGACAATAATAAGTGTTGATGAAGATGTGGAGAAGTTGGAAACCTCATATATTGCTCGTAATGCAAAATAGTGTAGCCACCTTGGAAAACAACTGACAGTTTCTCAAAATGTTAAACACAGAGTTACCCATATGACCCAGCAATTACACTCCCATGTATAAACCCAAGAGAAATGAAACATACAGAAGCTCAAAGACAAATGTTTGAATATTACATGCTGCAACATGGATGAATCTTGAAAACATTATACTAAATGAAAGAAGCTATTCACAAAAGACCACGAATGGTTTGATTCCATTTAAATTAAATGTCAAGAATAGGTATATCTGTGGAGATAGAAAATATACTAGTATTTCTTAGGACTAAAGGAGAGGAGTTTGAGGGAGTGAACGGGGACTAACTACTAATGAGCATTAGGGTTCTTTGCAGGGGTTGATGAAAATATTCTAAAATTAGATTGTGGTGATTGTACCTAATTCTGTGAATATACTACAAACACTGAATTGTACAATTTATTTTTATTTTTTACAGATTTTTTTTTTTTTAATTTGGAGATGAGGTCTTGCTTTGTTGGCCAGGCTGGAGTGTAATGGTGTGATCACAGTTCACTGCAGTCTTGACCTCCTGGGCTCAAGAGATCCTCCTGTCTCAGTCTCCAGAGTAGCTGGGACTATAGGTGCATGACACCATGCCTGGATAATTTTATTTTATTTTTTGTAGAGAAGGGGTCTCTGTATGTTTCCCAGGCTGGTCTCAAACTCCTGGGCCAAGCAATCCTCCGGCCTCAGCCTCCCAGATTGCTGGGATTACAAGCCTGAACCACTATGCCTGGTCTGAATTATACAATTTAAATGAGTGAATTATGTGATGTGAATACTATCTCAAGCTATTAAAAGACAAAAAGTTGTTCTAGCCACATGCTCAATAATCACATATGACAAATAGTTTAAAGAAAAGTGAAGACACTTCCTAAATATTTATGTTATGTGAAAAACAATGGCTGCAGAATAGTGTGCATAGTATGCCCTTTTGTGTAAGAATGAGGAAAAAAAAATCAATCCCTGGATGGGTACAGAAGAAACTAATAACAGAACTTACCTATTTTGGAGACATTTGGTGGGTACAAGTGACTTAGAGTAGGAGGAATAATTGAAACTCTGTTTCCATATACACAAGTATATGTGCATATGTATGTACACATATATCTCCATATATATGTACATGTGCATATATGTATATATATGTATGTATATGCATATAATTTTTAGTAGGATGAGTGAAAACTTGTATTTGTATTGCAAATATATTACTTAT
This sequence comes from Papio anubis, assembly GCF_008728515.1. Lineage (NCBI taxonomy): Eukaryota > Metazoa > Chordata > Mammalia > Primates > Cercopithecidae > Papio > Papio anubis. The sequence goes on from NC_044983.1 coordinate 112,581,117, forward strand.
TTAAAAAACAGACTTTGAATGAAACTTTCAACAGCTTAAAATGCTTAGTTAAAATACGCTTACTGTAGAGTTCTACATCTATATTCTCTGAATTTTCCATATGCAAAAATACACAAAACACAACTAAACAATGAGCTTTTTGTATTTTATTTCCCTTGTTTCTCACACTCAGGAGCTAGGTGGGGAAGAGTTTTCCGTAGTAGGTTGTCCTGGGGAAGCAAAACTCAGTATGTTTCTAGCCTTTAAAACGTTGGCTACAGTTGCTAAGATTCAGAACCACCCAAGGGCTCAAGATCTGGGTTGAACTTGTGCTTCTCACCTTCAAATTATTGCACTATGACATCAGGAGTAGAATACAGGATGGCTGGGTAAATGAGAGAAGAGCACTTTCACTAAGTAAGGAAGATCTTATTAATCCAAGGCTTGCCATATGACAGGAAGTGTGGGAAAGGTACATGACAGCTTAATGGAAGTTGCTGAAATATGGACTGCCTTCCATTTTTTTTCAGAGGCTTTTACGTGCAAAATGTCTAATAGGTGCAGAAAGTACTTCTGGTTGTGATGTTCACATTTGTCAAAAGGCCTCCACCAGCTGTACACAGCCAAGGCAGATAGATATCTAGTGATTTCTTCTTGAGATCCTATTCTACTCTCATTCACGGACATCCAACTGAAGAAATATGTACAGAACACGTTTAACAATCTGCTGCCCTCTGAAGCACAAAGCTGCTCATTAGAGGCAATGTCAGGTAACAGTTCAGCTCAGTTCTGGAGCCGGGCTGCCGGGTGTGAATCCCTGTTCGGCTTTTCTGCTGGTTGTCCAACATCAGTGACTGAAATTTTCTAAGGCTGAACATCCCCATCTGATAGAGGAGATCAGTTTATCTACCTAGTAGGATTGTAGAGTTAACAGATTGTAAAGTTAACAAATACAGAAGCATTCCTGGCTTGTCATTACTATGTTATACCCAAACTTAAAACCCTTCATGTGACCTCTCAGTGTCCTTAGATTAGTCTGAAATGCCAAATGTGGTTGATAATGGCTTCCCTCACAATCCATCTCTCTAGTCTCTTTAACACCACTCTTCCTTCCCTCTGTTCATACTCCAGCCACATTCCCATGTATCAGAAATTCCAACTTTCTCCTTCAGGAACTTCATATTTCTCTCCTTCGAAGATTCTTTCTTTCTTCCTTACAGAACAAAAGTAAAACTCCCATTCAAGTCTTAATTTAAATTACACACAATTAGGCCGAGTTTAGATCCCCTACATTGAATTCCCATAGCATCCTGGACTTCTTTGTAGCACTAATCACATTCACAATTAAACATACATTTCTATATTTTTAAAATGTTCTCCCCACCCTAGATTGACTGTAAGTATATGTATGGTGTTGACATTTAATAGATGCTGGAGAAATATTGGCTGAATAAATAAATGAATGGATGAATTCAAATCTACTGTGACCTTGTGTTACACAGTAACAGACATAGTTCCAAGTTTACCAATATGGGCCTGATGCACAAGTCTTGGAGAATGTTGAACAACAATACTTCTGGCATGTTTTGTTGTAGATCCCAGTAGCTGCTGCTGTGTCTATCTCCTGAAGTATGTAGCTCTCAAAGACAGAAGCTGATGGTTGAACTACAGTGAATCTAACGTAAAATCTGCAGAAATTATTTAGTTAAAAATAATTTTAAAAGATTGGTTACTCTGTGTTCTACAAACCCACTTGGCCTGGTGAACAACATTCTCTGTTGCACATAGTGTGTAAGAATTCACCTAGAAGTTGACACTTTAGGGGTGTTATTACTTACAATTATCTGAGTGCTGCTACTGCTCAAGGTTACGCATGTGGCACCTGACCTCTCTGTGCTACATTCCAGGTAAGCATCTCTGTCTACACCTGGATGTCATCTGTCACTTTGTTTTGGTCTTTGCTCCAGTGGTTGTTAGTGCTTCCTGCTCAGAATCAGCCTATCTTATTACCACATATGCCAGTGTGTCTTTCTGTCACAGAGGTGTCTTAGCTGCACTATGCTTCAGGTAGGGTGTGTGGTTCTCCTGTACTAGTGTTTCAACCTGCCTGCCTACTGTTGTTTCCCTCTGAGCTGTGGCTTCAGCATCTGTAGGTAAAGTCACCAATAATCTTGGTCCAGTGGTTTCCACAATAGCTTCTGCGCAACATGTAAGTTAGCATGATTAGTGTCTCTAGAAACAACACAGAGAGGTAGGTATGAGCATGAACAATGAAGTGAGGTGAACCTGGGTTCATTTCTGCCATTGACATGTACTAGTTATGTGGTTTTGATAAATCTGACCCCGTTTCATCAGCTTTTAAATGACCATCTTACAGAATGTAAAAATAATTTAGTGAAAAAATGTATGTAAAGTGATTAACATGGTGACTATTACTACTACGACTATTACCATTACTACTGCTACTATTAATATTTCATGTTATGCCTGAGCTGAATGAATTTCACTAATCCACATGATCTATGGCAGATATCCAGAGACCATTTTCCTACAATTAAAAGTGCCTTAAAATATCCAAATAGACAGTTCTGTACTCTTTTGGGAAGCCTTCAGGCAATTCTTCAGAATCTTCATGCTGATAGATCTGTTTAGGTTCAAATGATGTTGAAGAAAAGAAGGGCAGATGAAAAGTGAGGACAGATAAAAGACTTGTAAATTGAAAGTTATACTTGAGAATCACGTGGAAGCCCTTGTTATCTATTTTGCAAATTAGTTTGCTTTTTAAATTTCCAAAAATCTCAGCTTGCCTAGCTAGCAAGTCAGCAGGAAGCAAGATTTTGGTGAGTTTCTTATGCATACTGCATATTCATAATAATTCATTTCATAAAGTATATAAACACATGTGTAACATATCCTTAGGTACAAATACATAGGCTCCTGTTTGGAGTCTGATTTTCAAAATTATCATCTGTCAGCACTAGATAGCTTTGCCCTAGGGCTACTAAAGATGGTGGAGAACAGAGAAAGAGGCATGGTGGCTTCTGCACAGGTGGCCATTGTCCCTTCTCCCCAATGCCCTTGTAACTTTCACATGGGGGATCTTTTCCCTTGTGATGGGGTAAGTACAAGCATCACATCAGGCTCATTGGCAGGTGAATTGACTAGAGGGTGTTTTCAGTGACATTCTAAGGTAGAGGAGAATGTGCATATTCTTCATCTTGGGTGTTTTTGAAGTTTTAACCCTCTTTGTTGGGCATTGAGTGAGATGATAAAGTGATTGTTCCAGGTCTTGAATTCCAGATGTTAGACTTAGGGTAGGGTAATATTTACTTTATCTACCCATGAGGCTTCCCTACCCACCTTCTTTGGACTTGGGGCCCACTGCCATGATGATTTTTACTTAATTTTACAGATACATTTTATCTCAGTGAATTTTAATCTGAAACATATTAAACAATATCTGCCACCATCTTTGGTAATTTACAGAGATGAATTTATGATGCTTTTAAATATATTTGTGCAGGAATATATATATACACACACACACACATGCATATATGTATCTATATGTAAATGTAATATATACATACATAAAATAGGTGTACAAATATACATATCTCTGTGTGTGTGTATATATATGTGTGTGTGTGTGTATTTATGCTGTCCAATGAAAGAAACTTCAGTTTTTGTAAACTTATTTTATAAATCTTACAACTGACAAACAGTATTTCTATAGCTATTCTTGACCAGTTCCGAAATGGAAGAGAATCTTCTGCAGATACCCTCCTGTGCCACTGCACCTAAACATTCAAATTACATATGTGTATTACATTGTATTGTATGTATCACAGACTGATGATAATCCTGATGCAAGTTGCTAGGGGCCTCATGTTACAACTATGGAGGTTCGGATTTCCACTTTATCCCGTTTCTCAGGCATCTCATTTGGGGGTTGTCTGTGCTGGGGAGCGGAGGCGAGATGCCAGTTTTTCACTTCTCACCTATAGGGAAGTGGTATCTCCTGAAACTGCAAGCTGTGTTCATTTCTTCCTTTAGGCTTACTGACTAATTCCAGGACTCTGAGCTATTTGTGACTATTGGGATTATGCTTTCTCAACCTCAGCAGCCTTCTGTGGATTGATACTTAGAAGTTTCCAGCACACTGAATATGAGTTCTGCTGTCTTTGCTCTTTTGACATCAGGCAAAGACAACATGTTTCAGTCCAGATGGTGTCAGTTTAATCACTGGCACCTAATGTAGCATGATACACTAGTGCTGACCCAATGTACATTATGGGTAATTTTCTGAGATTTTGCTTTGGAGAAGAGAATAGAGAAGACTTTGGAGAAAAAAATTATTTGTAGTAGTATGAAAAGCTGACCTAAGATTTTTATTTTTCAAAATTAGCATCAAATATGTAAATATTGCCATTTTAATAGTAGGAATAATCACTTATTGAAAATCTAAAATGTGCCATTGAATGTAATTGGTTGCTTTACATGTGCTTGTAATCCTTAAATTCTACACTCTTTGCCATGCATGGTCTGCCTTCTGTTAACCTCTACAACTATATCAGCTAGGAATAGTGGTTGTGTGTTAGGTAAAAGAAAATTCAACAAAATGAGTCAGTAAAGGAAGAAACCAACTTTTCTTGTGTAAAGTTTTTTCTAAAGTAGGAAGTCTGAGCAGATAATCAAGAGACTCATCCAAGAGCCCAGGCCCCTTCTATCTTTCTTCTATGCTCTCTTTATCATGGAGTTTTTGTCTTTATGGTCACAAGATGGTTGCTACATCTCCAGATACTGCATCACTGTTCTAGGCAAGAATAAAGATGTATAAAGGGCAAATGTAAGAGTTTGATACTGTTTTCAATTTAGACAGAAAGGCTCTCCACTGGGAATTGTGCCTCATCTCATTGGCTAGAGCTGTGTCACATGGCCAGCCTCATGCAAGGTAATCAAAGATACTATTGGGAGCAAACAAGGGCAGAATGGGAGTCAGTCAATGTCTGCCTCTATAACTGCATCTTACACCACTCTGTGCATCATTCACTGTGCTCCAGTCACACTGGTTTCCTTCAATGTGGCAAGCTCTTGTCTCCTCAGAGGATCTTTGCATTTACAGCTTTTTCTGCTTGGAATATGCTAAGCAGAGCTATGGCCATACTATGTCGGGTGGTGCCCCTACTATTCCTAACCAGTTATTCTCTATTTCATGACTCTAGGCCCTGTCCATAATTATACCATTTATTTGTTTACTTGTGTAATATCTGATTATGTGAACTCTCCATACAGTTCTTTTCTATTTTGTTTCTGTTGCTCATCCCTGTGTTCCTAGCACCAAACATGTCAGCTACATAGAAAGTGTTAAATAGAAGTTAATTAATTGAATATTTTATTTTGTCTACTATTTCCAGAAGTCCAGTGGATAGGTAGCCACTTGCTTGCAGTCACAGAAGTACTGAATGCATCAGAGCCAGAATTAGAACCTAGGTTTGCCTGGCTCTTTCCAAAAACACTGTTTCTCACAGAAGGAGGCTCATCTGGCAGTTCTCAGAAGTCTCTCTATTTCAGAGCCCAAGGTCATGCTCTACACCAAGCTAATTGATTTGTTTGTCACTTCCATAATAGCCCGGGGTTACTGACATTAGCACTTCTCTAGAAAGCCAGTTTTTCATTTGATTCTCCCAAGAAGGCCAGAAGCGAGAGTATTTGTGGTTTCCCTTGAATGGCTTCATCCTCAATGATGGAAAATTAACTTCATTTTGCTGACCAGTAAATGGGAAACTGAAGTCCTTAAGATATTGATTAACAAAGCTTTTTTGCTCAGAGATAAGAAAGTTATTCTTTTCAGAGAAAGGATGGCTTTTCGATTCAGGTTAGTTATTTCCAAGCATTAGTTCTAAATTGTAGTCAAAATTCATTTTGCACATAAATCCTGTTTAATGAGACCCTCCCCTGATACACCTTTTATGAAACTATTGATCAAAGGCTCTGGTACTGGAAAAAGACTCTGACATTAGAAATGGATCAGCTCTGGTGATCTAGTGTACAGCATGGTGACATAGCTAATACTGTATACTTGAAATTTGCTAAGAAGTTTGATTGTTAAGTATTCGTACCACACACATGTACACTAAATAGTTAACTATGTGAGGTGATATGTTAGTTAGCTTGATTGCAATAGTCATTTCACAAAGTCTATATACAAACATCAAAACATTACATTGTACCCCTCATATATGTACAATTTTTTACTTGTCAAGTATAACTCAGTGAAGCCAGAAAAAAAAGCTAGGCACCGTGGCTCATACCTGTAATCCCAGCTCTTTGGGAGGCTGAGGTGGAAGTGTTGCTTGAGCCTGGGAGGTTGAGACTGCACTGAGCTGAGATAGTGTCACTGCACTTCAGCCTGGGTGACAGAGTGAGACCTTGTCAAAGAAAAAAACAAAAGGCAAAGAAATGGATGAGGTCTCATTAGTTGTCTTATCCTCTTGGCAATTCAAAGTTTCTCCCTCTTGCACACTTGGTAGTTTCTCCAGTCCATTTTGAGAACTCTTAATGTGTTTCTATTCCCACTCTGGAAGCTTTGCTGCACATCTGGAAGGCTTATTTTTGTTATTATTGTTGTTAATTTTTCTGTCAGCCATGCTTCTCTCTCTGCTTCTGCCTGAATCACCACCAGAATATGTGCTTTTAAAAGCCTTCAAATTCTTTTTGAAAATTTTCAGGGGTTTGTGTTTAATTTATCTTGGAATAAGAAATAAAGACCCAGCTTGATTTTTCTTCCAATTTGTTCCCATTTTCTTTAGTTTTACATCTTTTTCCCATTGATTTGAAATGCCACATGTACCATGTATTAAATTTCTATTTGTATTTGGTTCTAGTTCTTCATTTTTTTAGTTCCATTGAAATTGATACTCTTGTGTAGTATAAAATGTTTTATATACCAAAGTTTTGTAATTACTCCTATCTGGTAGAGCTAATTCTGCTCAATGCTGTTTTACAGAATTTCCCCACACATTCTGCATTCATTCAGCAACTATTTATTGAAAATTTTACCATGTGCCATACACTATTCTAGGCCCTGGAGATATGGTAGAAAACAAAACAGAAAAAGTCCTTGCGTTTGTGGAGCCTACAGTTTTAGTAGAGGATACAATCTATAGGAAATTAGGACTTGGAGAACAGTAGAGAAAGGTAAAGGAAAGCAGGGTGCCAGGAGCCCTGGGGGGTGGTTTTAAGTGAGGCATCACTGAGGTGACATTTGAATGGAGATTTCAAGGAGGCAGAAATTAGCTATTTGGGGATGAACATTCTATGACAAACAAAGAGCAGGCACAAAGTTGTTGATATGAGTATGCACCTTGTTTCTTACAAAAATAACAAAGAGGCCAATGGGTCTAAAGTGAACAAAGTGGGCAGGGAAAGTATTAGGATACAGGTTCAGAGGGGAATGTAGGCCAGATGGTGTCAGACATTGAAGGCCATGGCACGGGTGTTGGCTTTTACCCTGCCCAACGTTGGAAACTATGAGAAGGTTTTGTCCAGTAGAGTGACATGAAATGCCTTAGGTTTTAAAGTAAATGAGGCCAGGCATGGTGGCTCATGCCTGTAATCCCAGCACTTTGGTAGGCTAAGGCAGGTGGACCACTTGAGGCCAGGGATTCAAGACCAGCCTGCCCAACATGGTGAAACCCCATCTTTAATAAAAATACAAAAATTAGCTGGGCGTGGTGGTGAACATCTGTAATCCTAACTACTCGGGAGACTGAGGCAGGAGAATCACTTGAACCTAGGAGGTGGAAGTTGCAGTGAGCACCACTACACTCCAGCCTGGGTGACAGAGCAAGACTCCATCCACCCACCCCCCAAAATAATAATAATAAATAAAAATAAAAAATAAAAGAAATGACCTGACTGCTCTTTTAAGAGTATATTGTGGGGTAGCGGCAGATACAAGAGAGCAGTTGATAGACCGCAGCTGTAATCCAGGTAGAGAGATGATGTTAGATGGAGCAGAGTGATAGTAGTGGAGGTTATAAGAAATGGAAGGAATCTGAATATATTTTCGAGGTATAACTGGAAGTGTTTTATGACTGATTGGATGTGGGGTATTGGAAAAAGAAAGACCTCTTTAAAAACTCTAAGGATATTTTTGGTCTAAACCAATGGATGATTAGAATTGGTGCTAAATGAGACAAAGAAGGCTGCAGGGGGAGAGACTTAGGGAAAGTCAGGGCTCTGCTTCGATATGTTCTTCTACAATATCTTTTATCATCTGATTGAAGATATTAAGTAGGGAGTTGCATACATGCATCCAGAGTCTGAGATGTCTGAAGTGGATGTGAACATTTATGGGATTTTGGTATATTGATGACATTTAAAACATGAGATAGGCTTTTATGATTTTTTTGATAAAATATGCCTAAATCAAAATCCAATTAACTTTATAGATTAAAAAGATAAACTACTTAGCCTCCCAAGTAGTTGGGATTACAAACATGATTAGGGAGAACTGATTTCATTGAGTCTTCTCACTCAAAATAAAAAATCTTCCATTTTCCAATTATTCAAGTCTTTTTAGTCCTCAATCTGATTTTTATGTCTTCTTCATATAGATAGTACACATTTGTTACTAAGTTTATTCCTAGATATTTTTATAACTTTTTGTTACAAAATATGAACATCATATTCTCTGAATCGGGGTAAGCACTTCCTTTTGGTAAAGGCCAGATAGTAAATGTTTCAGTCTTTTCAGGACCCTGTCACATATGTGTGCAGGCATGTGTGTGTTTTACAGTCCCTCTACCATGTAGGGTCTGGGCGCAGTGGCTAGCACCTGTAATCCCAGCACTTTTGGAACCCCTGGGCGGGAGGATTGCTTGAGACCAAGAATTCTGGACCAGCCTAGGCAACATAGCAAGACTGTGTCTCTACAAAAAAAGATGAAACAAAAAAAGGGTGTGGTGGTGTACACCTATGGTCCCAGTTACTCAGGAGTCTGAGGCAGGAAGATCACTTGAGCCCAGGAGTTTGAGGCTGCAGTAAGGTAGGATCATGCCACTGTGCTCCAGCGTGGGCAACAGAGCAAGACACTGTCTCAAAAACATAAATAAATGAGGATATTAAAACCATCCTTACTTTGCTGGATTAGGTGCTCAGACCATAGTTTGTCAATCTTTGCTCTAAGTAGTTACTACTTATAAATAGGAAAGCTATTGATTTGTATATATTAATGTTGTAACCAGTAGCATTACTTAATTTGTAAAATTAATCTTAGTTTCCTGATATAAAATTATATTATCTGAAAATAGTAACTTTGTCCCTTTATTAATTTTAATAGATCATTCTTTTTTCTTGTTTAATGATAAAAGCTAGCATCTTCAAAACTCTGTAAAATTATAACGGTGTCTTATCTTCACTTAGATTTATTTCAGAGTTTCAGAATCTATATTGTAAAGTGATGTCTTTAGAAAACATTTATTTCTATTTTACTAAGAATTTTTATTTTCAGAAATAAATATATACATTTTATAAAATGCTTTCCAATATTTATCATGACCCTTATATGGTTTTTCTTCTTGGGTCATTAAAATATTAATTTAAATGGCTATTGAAGTGATAAGTACAATGTAATAGGCAGGCTGTATGTCTGCAGAAGTTAGGGAGGACCATTCTGCCAAGGGAGCCTGGCTAAGGGTTGCCAATAGGAGCTGAAATCTACCTTCCTCTCCTGTTGGCAACTCTGTCACCATTCCCCTGGAACAATGTTCTCCCTCCTTAGCATCTATCAGAATCACCCAATCGACCTGTTAAAACTGATTACTGGTCTCTACCCCTAAGGTTTTTGATTCAGTAGGTCGAAGTAGGGCTGAGAATTTGCATTTCTAAAAAGTTTCCAAGTGAAACTGGTACTGCTAGTACTGGGATCCACAGTTTGAGAACAATTGACCTGGAGAAGGAGCTGTCATTTTATAATTTGTACAAAGGAACCCTGGTAGCTAATGACAGTCTTGGTGAATCAGAATGGAGTATGAGCATGTAGACAGTATTGACACTATAAGAAAAAGTACAGATGTAAGATACCATCCAAAGGGAATGGTGGATGACTCAGCTTTGGTAGACTTCAAGATATATGTAGGAGTCTATTAATGGATAGCCTTTGAGAGATCAATTTTAGTAGGATGATTAAGGTGGAGGCTAAATTTCAAGAGGTTAGAAGTGAGTGATATACCAGGAATTAGAATTAAACAATTGGATAATAAGAAGAAAAGGAGCCAGCAGAAAGGAAGAGACTGCAATTATCAAAGGACAAATTTGGGACAGACATTTGTAAGGAAAAATGTAGGGAACATATGAAAATTTTTTAAATAGGGGTTGTCCAGGAGCAGAGGCAAGCCAGAAATGCTCACATCTTGGCACGGTTTGCTTTGTGTATGATGAAAACTGTTAAAGTGTTTTGTGCATGGGTGCTTTCATTTGCTTCTTCCTATGGCAAAGTGTAGAAATTAAAAATCCATGAGGAATGATGCCAGTGCAGTTGATGATCCCCTATGCCTTTGCCTGTTAAATAAATGGGAGGTAAAAAGAACTTTGAAGATATACAATCAGAGATATTGCTGTTACAACAGAAAGTTGTGAAAAAATAAATAAACCTACTCAAAACGTTTTTAGGCTGCTGAATGGAGTCTCAAATGCCTCTGTCAGCAAAAGATGCTGTTTGGTAGGTCTTATCCTCTGCCATCCTTCTCTGTGACATGAACTTCCCTTCTTTACTTTATTCAACCACTGGTAGAGAAAGAAGACCAGAAATAGCTACAATCAATACTTTGCAACTGTCTTTGGCTGAAATCCTATAATGACCAAAGGCAGATAGACGACTCTGTGCAACAAGGCCTCTTGGGGAGCTGTGATAGGAAGTGAATTTGAAAAAAAAAAAAGATCAAGAGCTTTTGGTTTCCATGGAACTCAAAACCCTAATACTAGATAAACTAGAAATCACTGTAATTATAATTGGAAGTAGCAGTACTCAATCCAGAGCCAAGACTTGTGCCCATAATGTGAACTAGAGAATTAGCTTGGGGCTGGGTGTGTGTATACATGTGTATATTCTGGACTTTCTATTGCCTTAAGCAAGTGCAACATGGAATATCGACTTGAGCACTGCAAAGAATGAACCATTTTAATTCATGTATTACACTTCAGAGTCTGATCTTGCTTCAATATGGCATATGAGTTTTAAGTAACAACCAGTCATTTTCATATACACTGATTCATTTGATGCCTCCACCAATCTGTGAAAGTGCTGTCCTTATTGCTATGGAAAAAACACTGGTCAAAGAATGAGCTAAGCTCAAGTATAATTAATACTAGCTCACGTTCACCAAGGAAACACTGTGCACCCATCACTTTATATGTATTTTCTTTAATACCTGAAAATACACTGTGAGGTAGAGATAGTAGTTCTCAACTAGAGGCTATTTACCCCTGACATTTGGTAATATCGGGAGACATTTTGGGTTGTCATAGCTGGGGGTGAAAAGGTGAAAAAAGTTATGCTATTAGCATCAAATGAATAGAAGCCAGGAATGTTGCTTTATCTCCAGCCCAAATGATAACAGTACCAAGATGGAGACACCTGCTGTACTTCTCATTGTATGGGTGATGAGATGATGAAACTACAGCTCAAAGAGGTAAGATGACATTCCAAGCACATAACCAGTAATAATAGAGCCTACATTTGACATAGATTAACTAGCTCGAAAGTTTCTGCTGGTCCCACTACAGGGCACTGATCCTGAATTTTCTATAACCTTAAGTAAAATATTTGACTTCTTGGTATCTCCGTGCTCTGATTTCTTAAAATGAAAATGTCACTGTCTGTCTTTCTCTCTTGAATATATTTTTTGAATAATCAAATAAGATCTCACATCTGAAAGTGTTTCACAAAGTAAGATTTCATTTCTAGAGGGAATGTTAGCATGGTGATGGAGAGCACAGACTCTGGAGTCAGGACGACCAGAGTTCAAAACCTAGCTCTGCTATTTGTTTTCCCTATGACCTTGGCCAGCCTTGTTGAGGTACCTCTCTTTACCTCAGTTTTCTTATCTGTAAAATGGGAGATGAAAATAGTACCTCTTGGTAAGATGGTTGAGTTAGATAGCACATGAAATGGGTTTAGACGAGTGCCTGATATATGCTAAGTAAGGGTTAGCTCTTGTAAATCTTATTATAAATATACCTGTACATATCTAATTATGAAGGATCTAGATTGAGAATACAGCCCGATTCACAAACCCACATCCCAAGCACCTCTGTCAACAGCCCCTATAGTTTGTAGGAGCAAACCTAAACCAAACCAAATCAGCTAGAGCAATTGAGATGATTAAAGAGGTTCTAACTCAGAAGCAATCAACAAACTATACATTCCTTCCCTCACTGCCACCAGAAGACTAAGAACAAAACTGAGTGGACAAAGTTAGAGTTGAATTACATGATAAGGGGTTGAAAAGGCTGCACTATAGACAAGCTTCAGAGTGTACTCATTAAGAGTTACAGAATATTTTATCTTGAAGGAAAAACTCCCCATAGTATTAATTATTGCAAAAGAGCCCCACAGGATTAAATCCTAAATGTAACTGCGTGTATTGGCCTTCAGGGAGTTGTTGTAGATTTTCGTTAGCAGTATCCTCGTCTAAGAATCTATTTGAAAAACACCCAGATTGACCCTTATAAAAGGTATAAAACCAACTTAATACAGAAATTTAATTTCAGACTGCCGATTGATACAGCGACAGTGCATGACTACATTAGTTTTAGGTCCTAGGTTCCAACAGAGTCCCGGCCTTTCAATGAACCTAATATAAAGTCACTCCACTGTAGAAATATTTTTTACATTGATTCTGAACAGTCATAGTGGCTGGGTTCTTCACTGTGAATATTCCAGTGGGGAATAAGAAAATCATTAAGAAAATTGGACTCACGGGTAAACATTCCCACCTGCAGTAAAACTAAAGTAAAAAAAAAAAAAAAAAAGCATTCATTCATTCAAAGTAGTTATTGAATGCCTATGTTTTGTGTCAGGAACTGTTTTAGGGGCTGGATATGACTTCGTGAGTAAGACTGATATGAGCCTTGTCCTCCAATGAGGGGAAGCAAGCGATGCATAACTGAGCAAATCCATAAATGGGATGATTTCAGATAGTGGTAAGTCCAATGAAAGAAAGAAACAAAGAAATAATGTGAAGCGTTGGTAGCTTCAAGAAAAAGAGATAGGAAAAAAGAACACCCAATAATGCTTTAAACTCGTTGAACAAATATTTGACAGCTGAAAAGTTCAGGCCTGATTATGAGAGATCTTGCACCTTTCCAGCTTATTAGTCTTTGATCCATTCTTAAGGTACCAACCTTGTCCTCATGGTTCAAGATGACTAAAGAGTTCTAGCCATCACATCTCTGTTCCAAGCAGCAAGATGGGCAATAATGAAGACAAGGAAATATCTCATCCCTCTGGAAGACTTCCTAGTATTCCTACAGGATACTTATTTTCTCCCACTTCATTACTCTGAGCTAAGTCACTTGATCTTACATGCCTGCAAGAAGATGTGAAATGTAGTCTTTAAGTTGATTAGTGACGTGTCCAATGAAAAGTTGCAGTTTTGTTAATGTGAAAGCAGAGAAGATAAAATATTGGGTAGAAAGCCAACAGTGTCTGCCATGAGGGATACTTTAGAATGCATAGTCACAAATGGTTTTCTGCCAACATAGTATTTGAGCTACAGCATGAAGAGATAAGAAGGAACAGATATTTGAACAACTCTAGGAAAATCATGAGCAAAGTGGTGAGAACAAAGGCCCTGGAGTGGATGTAAGTGTGGCTTTTTAAAGAAGGGAGAGAAGATGTGTGAGAGGTATGACTTGAGGTTTGGGAGCCAGGGAGAAAATGGCCTGGGTAAGATTGTAGAGATTAGCATGGGTGGATCACACTGGGCTTTCAATGGCAAATTGGTGAAGGTTTTAAACAGATAAAAGATGAGATCAGATTTACAAGTTTGTAAGATTGCTTTAGATGCTCTGTGGAAAATGAAGCACACAGAAGATGAGTCGATGTTTGGGAAAAATATATAGGCTTCTGATAAAATTCAACATCCCTTGTTGTTAAAAACTTTACATAAACTAGGTATTCAAGGAACATACCTCAAAATAATAAGACCCATATACGACAAACCCACAGCCATTATTATACTGAATGGGCAAAAACTGGAAACGTTCCCCTTGAAAACCGGTACAAGACAAGGATGCCCTCTCTCACCACTCTTATTCAACATAGTATTGGAAGTTCTGGAAGTGAAATCAGGCAAGAGAAAGAAATTAAGGGCATTCAAATAGGAAGAGAGGAAGTCAAACTATCCCTGTTTGCAGATGACATGATTCTATATCTAGAAAACCCCATCATCTAAGCCCAAAAGCTTCTTAAGCTGATAAGCAACTTCAGGAAAGTCTCAGTATACAAAATCAATGTGCAAAAATTGCTAACATTTCTATACACCAACAACAGCCAAACTGAGAGCCAAATCATGAAAGAACTTCCATTCAAAATTGCCACAAAAGAATAAAATGCCTAGGAATACAGCTAATAAGGGAACTGAAAAATCTCTACAAAAAGAACTACAAACCACTGCTCAAAGAAATCAGAGATGACACAAACAAAAGGAATAATATTCCATGCTCACAGATAGGAAGAATCAATATCTTTAAAATGGCCATCTTGCCCAAAGCAATTTATAGATTCAATGCTATTCCCATTAAAATACCATGGACATTATTCACAGAACTAGAAAAAATGATTTTAAAGTTCATATGGAACAAAAATGAGCCTGAATAGCTAAAGCAATCCTAAGCAAAAAGAACAAAGCTAGAGGCATCACACTATCTGACTTCAAAATATACTACAGGGCTACAGTAACCAAAACAGCCTGGTACTGGTACAAGAACAGACACATAGACCAATGGAACAGAATAGAGAACCCAGAACTAAGACCACACACTTATAACTATCTGATCTTTGACAAACCTGACAAAAACAAGCAATGGGGAAAGGAATTTTCATTCAATAAATGGTGCTGGGAGAATTGGCTACCATATGCAGAAAATTGAAACTATACCCCTTCCTTACACCATATACAAAAATTAACTCAGTATGGATTAAAGATTTTAATGTAAAACTCAAAACTGTAAAAACCCTGGAAGACAACCTAGACAATACCATTCAGGACATAGGCATGGGCAAAGATTTCATGATGAAGATGTCACAGGCAATTGCAACAAAGGCAAAAATTGACAAATGGGATCTAATTACACCGAAGAGCTTCTGCACAGCAACATAAACTATCAATAGAGTAAACAGACAATCTACAGAATGGGAGAAAAGTTTTGCAAACTATGCGTCTGACAAAGATCTAATATCCACCATCTATAAGAAACTTAAATAAAATTTACAAGAAAAAACCAAACAACTCCATTAAAAAATGGGCAAAGGACCTGAACAGACACTTATCAAAAGAAGACATACATACAGCCAATAAGCATATGAAAGAAAGCTTAACATCACTAATTATTAGCGAAATGCAAATCAAAACCACAATGAGATACCATCTGACACCAATCAGAATGGCCATTATTAAAAAACCAAAAAAATAATAGATGCTGGCGAGGTTATGGAGAAAAAGGAACACTTACACATTGTTGGTAGGAGTGTAAATTTGTTCAACCATTGTAGAAGACGGTGTGGCAATTCCTAAAGACCTAGTCAGAAATACCATTTAACCTAGCAATCCCATTACCAGGTATATACCCAAAGGAATATAAATCATTCTCTTATAAAGTCACATGCATGCATATGTTCATTGCAGCACTATTCGCAATAGCAAACACATGGAATCAACCCAAATACCCATCAATGATAGACTGGATAAAGAAAATGTGGTACATATACACCATGGAATACTACACAGCCACAGAAAATAATGAGATCATGTCCTTTGCAAGGACATGGAGCTGGAGACCATTATCCTTAGCAAATTAACACAGGAACAGAAAACCAAATACCACATGTTCTCACTTATGTGTGGGAGCTAAATGATGAGAACACACAGACACACAGAGGGGAACAACACACATTGGGCTCTATCGGAGAGTGGATGGTGGGAGGAGGGAGAGGATCAGGAAAAACAACCAATTGATACTAGGCTTAATATCTGGGTGATGAAATAATAGGTGCAACAAACCCCCATGACACGTTCTCCTCCTATGTAACAAATCTACACATCCTGCACATGTACCCCTGATCTATCGATATCTATCTATCTACCCACCTACCCAAAACTCTTAAGTGGAAGGCATGAAAGGAGGAAAGAAGGCCGTCTTTGTTGTCATTCTGGATGTCTTCATTTGCCCCCTCCATCTGCTCTTCACCTTTCTCTACCCTGCCTTTGCATTAACAGCCATCCTTGCTCTCTGACTTGTCTGCTAATCTGGGTAGTGGTAGGAATGGAGGCAGGACACAAGCAGATCAGGCCACATGAAGTGAGTGAGTTTGGGGTATTTTTCTGCCTATCTCCCTGCTAAGTTGCCAAGGGTCCACTGGATCTCTCTACTGAACTCAGCTCCTGCTAGGTGAGCTCTTCCATGCCCGCCCTCCTTAGGACTGGTAAACACTTCTCACCAGCTCAAGGCTAGGAATGGTAATGGGTCCTCACTGTTGCTAGCCCTGGGCTGCTACATGATCCCTTATAGCTCCCTGAACTTTATCCTCAGCTTTGTAAAGAGTTCAACGATTAAACATTCTCCAGTGATTCAATTTAAATGTACTATCTAATTATTAGCAGGGCAAAGCTAGCAGAGCTACTTTCAAAGTGCCGTGTACTGCACGCCATCTAACTTTCAAAATAAAATGGTAGGGGAGGAATTATAATCACTGTTTTAAACATGAAGATATTCATTTCTGAAATATTAAATTAACATAGTGGCAGGGGAGCCAGGTGTCTTGACATTTCTTTAACCTCCCTTTGTTTCTAACTACAAAAACCTGACTTCAGCATGTTTTTCTTCTTTCCTTTTATTTCAGTGCTCAAGGTGTATTCATTATTTTTTCTTTCAGGCTCTTTTTTTCCCCTTTGTGTTATACACACTACATATGTGCATTTGAGGGACTTCCCTGTCAACTTTATTATGGATAGCCTGTGAAAATAAAAGTACAGAGAAGGCCATTTCTCACCCACCACTGGTACATAAGAGCAGTAAAGAAAATAAAGCTCAATTCTTGCAAGTGACAACCACAGATAATAGATACTACCAAACCAGGAATTTGAGGGTGGATTATAAATCAAAACAACACAATATGCAATCAAATAAACAAGAAATAGGAGCGATAAAGGCTCTTTTCATCTATATATTTATCCACTCTCAGCAAAAGGCACTGACTCTGGAGAATTTGGGCTCCTAGAAATGCCAATTCTCATTGCTGAGCAAGGTTGGATGCTGACATGTTATTTCACACACCAGGCATCAAGCTGCCACTGTGGTCTCCATGGCAAAATCTACTAAGCACCTGAGAAGGCTGTGATAGAGGAGTGCATGTTTTCAACAAGGGTAAGAAAAATAATAAGGCCCAGCAATGGAAACATCCACCAGAGCAGAAGCTGACAGTTGTCTTTGACGGTGAAAGGGCCGACTGCTCCTTCACTGTAATTCCATGAGAAGCTGAGTGACACTTTTAGATCATGATATGATATCGCTATTTAAGATTTATAATGCCTCTTTTTTTCGGTAGGAGACAGAGAGTGGGAAAACCACAGAAAGTATTGAGAGTTTTGCTCATTTCATGCTAATTGCCCCAGCTATAAAATAGTTCATGGAGTCTGGACAATATAACAAGCTTGCTTATAACTTATCTTGCTTCTAAATTAGTAGTGTGCTGGTTCTGAAAATATGGTGTCATTTAATGATATACAGTAGATTTTTTTCCCACAATATGCATGTGCATCAGATATTACATTGTTTTGTTTTCTTAAATCAGAATAAATTTGGTTCTGAGTGCCCCCAGAACTATGATGGAATAGCCAATATCTATCTTTATTAAGGAGTTTTCTTTTCACCTTGGTTGTTCAGAGTCCCAAATGGCTTATGTAATCCAGTGAGCTTGAGCAGGGGTCCTTCAGCTTCATGGCATCAGGGCTTTCCCTCCAGGAAGGGAAGCCCAAGATCTTTGCCCAGGGCTTCCTAGTCCAATTAAATGTACCTGCTTTCACCAACTTGGTGCTAAGCTGGGACACCCAGAACTCTGCCAATGGCTCCCTAGGCCACCGTCCTTGGTGTTTGCTTTCCACTCCATCCCTTTTGAAATCCATGTACTAGCCCATCCATCAAAGGTACTGTCAACCCTAGGTATTTCACAGAAGTGGAACTTGGCTTCCTCCACACTCTTGGAATTCACCACCATTGTCCTCCTCTCTTTGGTCCCCAGGAAAGAGGTCCCTAAGGACAACTGCACTTTAATTCTCCTCAATCAGGGGTTGACAAACTACGAGACCTACCAAAGGCCAAATCCAGCCAAAAGCCTGTTTATTTATGGCTTGTAACCAAATTTTTAAAAATGTTTTTAAATAGTTGTATTTCCAAATTGTTATATAAGTACCTATGTAATATCGTTGATATTTCTTCTTGGTCCCAAGTGCCTAAAATATTTACTATCTGTCTCTTTAAGAAGGTTAAAACAGCAAGAGAACTGGAAGTGGAAGTAGAGCCTGAAGCTGTGACTGAATTACTGCAATCTCATGGTAAAACTTGAATGGATGAGGAGCTGCTTGTTATGGATAAGTAAAGAAAATGATTTATTTAAATGGAATCTACTCCTGGAGAAGAGGCTATGAACAGTGTTGAAATGACAACAAAGGATATAGAATATCACATTAACTTAGTTGAGAAACCAGTGACAGAGTTTGAGAGAACTGACTCCAATTTTGAAACAAATTCTATTGTGGGTAAAATGCTATCAAAAATCATCACATGCTACAGAAAACTCTTTGTGAAAGGAAGAGTCAATCAGTGTGGCAAACTTCATTGTTGTGTTATTTTAAGAAATTGTCATAGCCAACTCAACCTTCAGTGGCCACCATCCCGATCAGCCAGCAGCTGTCAACATCAAGGCATGGCTCTCCATTAGCATAAAGATTACTAGTCGCTGAAGACTCAGATGACCTTTAGCATTTTTTATCAATAAAATATTTTAAAATTAAAAAAAAAAAAGAAACTTTGCCAACTCCTGCTCTAGATGCCCATACAAAAGCCTGGTGACCTGGAGTCTCTGGCTCAGACTCTGAAATAGGAAACTCATTAACAATCCCACTGTAAGCCAGAAAACAAATTAGTATCAGTTAACTATGAAGAAATGGAGGAAGAAGGGAAATGTTATTTTGATAGTTGTCTGAGGATTTGCTACAATATGTGAAAACAGAACTGTGTATCTCAATAAAGTATGTTGTCATAGAAAATCTTGAAAGTTTCTAAGGACAGGACTCATTTTCATTTTTCTCACTCATGTACTCGAGTTCCCCTTTGACTTGGTCAATCCTAGACATAAATCTGGCCCAGTGCCCACTACAGAAAACAAGAATGACCATGAAAATAACTACCTGTCTGGTTTTCTACATCCAGGCTCTGTGGAACAGGGGGACACTCAATACTTTCACAGGCCATAATTCCTTCTCAAGCTCTGAAAACACCTATTTTTCTGGTATTAGGGAAGCTAAGGGATGTTGAGGCAGCAGTTTAGTGACAACAACACCAGCTTTGCTGCTGGAATCACTCTGTTGTTTTACCACTGGTGTAATAACAAATTACTATCATCCTTACAGTTTTGTTTAGGTATATAAGTTATGTTATATAATTTATATACAGTAAACTACACTCATCTTAAGTATACAGTTTTAAGTTTTGACAAAAAATATATCATGTGCTACTACCATATTTAAGGCATTCTTATCACTCCAACAAGCTTCCTGGTATCTCTTTGCATTGAATCTAGCCTCTATTCTTCTATCTCAGGCAATAACTGATCTGATCTCTGCTGTTATACATTAGTTTTTACTGCTGTCTAATTTAGATAAATGGGAAGTATATAGTAAATATTCTTTTGGCGTGGCTTTTTTTTTGCTCTGCAGTGCATTTTTTTTTCCAGATTAATCCATGTTATGTGTATCTGTGGTTTGTTCGTTTATTTTGGTTATTATGAATAAAGCTGCCATGAACATTTAAATATAAGTTTTTGTGTGGATGTATGTGTTCTGTTTATTTGGTAAAAACTTAGAATTGTCGGGTCATATGATAAGTATATATTTAACTATATAAGATGATAATCATGTTTTAAAAGTGATTGTCCCATTTCACATTAAGCAATGTTTGAGGATTCCAGTTGACATATATAATGGGATCTCAGTTTGGCTTTAATTAGCATTTCATTGATGACTAATGATATTGAGCATCTTTACACTTGCTTATTGATTATCGTCGTGAAGTCCATTCAAATCTTGTACCCATTTTTGACTTATTATTGAGATGTAGGAATTATTTAGGGATTCTGGATGTGAGTGTTTTGTCAGATATGTGGATTGCAATTATATATTTCTTGTATTTTTAGTGTTTTTATGCTATTTTCCAATGAGCAGAAGTTTTAAAATTTAATAAATTCCAATTTATCAATTTTTAAATGATTTGTGCTATTTGTGATCTATCCAAGGAAACTTTGCCTGTGTCAACTGTAAAGATTGAAGATTGTTCCTTTTGTTTTAACCTTTGTACTACTAGGAACTGGCAGCATTTTACCCCCATATATCTACCTTAGTTCTAAATTTAATTGTCTGCCTACTTCTTGATTTTCTAGAAGAATAAGGAGAAGGAAGTAGTGGTATCAGTCAACCATGATTTTGGTTTTTATGATGTGGAAGGCATAAGTAATGAGGCCTTACAGACACACAGGGCTAGGAGTTGGAGTTAAGACTGTTGCATACTTCTGGGACCCTTGAAGAACTGCATTTGTTGTGAACATCATGGATTGTAACAAGTAGAAAACAAAGATTGTTGTCTGTCTGGGTTTGGCTTATGACAGAAAAAATAATTACAAATTCAAGATTTATGTTGCATTGAGGTGTATGTTTTGAACTACACCACTCATGTAACCTGGAAACCTTAACCCCAAAATTCAATAGGCCTCAAGTAGTTCCTGTCAGAAACAAATGCAAACTAACCCTTGAAAGAAACTTCTAGAATTCAGGTCACACAAAATAGTTAAAACAATAACAAAATATATCACCTAACAATGAGCTTGTTATAAGAAAGCATATGAAGAAACAATTTAAAGGCTTAGAGGCAACGCACAAGGTAACAGTGGGATTAGTGTCATAGAAACTTGAGATATTTGAATGACAATTTGAAAAAGAACATAAAATAATCATATTTAAGATTAATGAGAGTTAAAGAAAGGAATCAAAACATCAAACACACATAAAACATTACATGAAAATAATAAAAATATTTGGAAATATAAATAAAACTTGGAGAAGTAAAAAAGAGTATAACCACTGGAACTAAAAACTCAATAAATGTGCTTAACATCAGATAAACACAACTAAAATAGAATTAATGAACAGAAACATGTATCTGAGAAAAAATAATGCATCATGAATGATAAGAGACAAAATAGGAAAGCCATGTTTAGAAATGAAGGCAAACAAATGAGAAGGTCCAACATACATCTAATAGGAATTCCTACGGAAACTCTAGAGAGAATAAGACAATGGCAATATTCATTTAAGAAAATAGCTGCTAACTTTTTTAAAATAAGAAAAGAAAGGGATCTACAAATTCATAAGTAGAACAATACTGAAAAATAATAAATTAAAAATTTAAAAAAGAGAAAAATAAATTACCTTTAATAGAAATAGGGACATTGAAATGAAACTTCTCAATAGCAATGACAGACATCAAATAGCTTTGATGCTAAGGGAAAATAATTGATAACCTAGTTAGCTTAAGCCACACAGAATTACTAATGTTAAATTGTATACCTACAAAATGGAAATTACATACAGTTTAGTTACACACCAAATTTTATTCAGACACATTCTTATTTACCAGTGAAGGTGAAATTATGACATTGTCAGTAAAAGAGAGATATTCATAGTTTTATTACAGACACAATTTTACTTTGTTCATTACTATACTCCAGGTATCTAGAATAGGGCCTAGTACTCATAAGTAACTAAATGAATACTTGAATGTTTCGTTGAAATAATAAAAATTGAGTTGAAATCCTATTATATTCTATTATTTACAAGTGACACATTTAAAACAAAACAAAATAAACAAACAAAAAAGGTTTAAAAGTAAAGGACAAGTAAAAAATTCACCCAACTACTACAAATTAAAAGAAGGCTAATGTTGTTTCATGTATAACACAAAATACAGCATAAGCAATTTATTAAGGATAAAAGCCTCATTGGGGATAAGGAATCACTACATGTATTAGTGACATAAGAAAGGTTTTGCTTCAGTAAAAATTAGCCCCAAATTCATCCTGTTTAACATGTTTTACTCATATTGTATAACCACTACAGGTCAGAATGGTATACTATTCCACACAATCATCCAGAAACTCAGGCTGATAGAGCCTCTATTGTCTTGTAGTGGCCCTGTCAGAAATGCATAACCTTCTTTTTGCCATGGAAAGGTAAGAGAGCACTGGATTGTCTCATGCTATAAATTGAATGCTTCAGCCTGCAAGTGGCATTTACTTCTTCTCATAGACACTTTGTATGAACTAGTTACTTTTAGTCTTGCCTTATTTCAGAAAGTCAGGGGATTATTATACTCTACTGTACCCAGAAGGAGAGAAGAATTATGTATATGCATTAATCCATTTTGCATTGCTATAAAGAAATACATGAGGCTGGGTAATTTATGAAGAAAAGAGGTTTAATTGGCTCACAGTTGTATAGGCTGTACCAGCATGGCTCCAGCATCTGCTTTTAGGGAGCCCTCAGGAACCCTACCATCACGGAAGAAGGTGAAGGGGGAGCAAGTGCATCACATGGCCAGAACAGGAGCAAGAGAAAGCGACAAAAAGTGCCACACACTTTTAAATAACCAGGTCCCACATGAACTCATCACCAAGGGGATGATGCTAAGCCATTCATGAGGGGTGAATGATGTAAACACCTCCCACCAAGCCCCACCTCCAACACTGGGGATTACATTTCAACATGAGATTTGGAGGGGACAAATATCCAAACAATATTAAGAGCAAGCACTAGAAGCCTCTATCATAACGATATAATTACAGTTCTAAACTTTTATGAGCCTAATATGTCCTCATTTAAAACAATATTTAGCATCTTTAAAGGAAAAACATGTCCAATCTACTACCATAAACATAGGTTTTCATGCATTAATTAGTAATTGATAAGCTGACAAATTAGTAAGGATAAAACAGTTAAACAATATAATAATACATTTTAATGACTGAATTAATAATTAGATCTAATAAGCAAACATAGAATTCAGTACTCAGCAGTTATAGAACACTTATTCTTTCCAAGAACACAATTATTGAAAAGACAAAAATTTTAAACTAGAATTTTATACCTGGTGGTAATATCTTTCAAAAAGGAAGTTGAAATAGACACACAAAAATTTTAAAAAATTATCACCAACAAGTCTGTTCTACAGCAATATTAAAGGACATCTTTCTGACAGAAAGACGATGGGACCAGGATGACATGTGGATCTACAAAAAGGAATGAAAACCAATGACAATAGTAAAGACATTGGTAACAATATATATTCCTTAAAATTGTGTATAAATGACAGTTTAAACAAAAATATTAACTATGTAATATGGGGCTTATAACGCATGGTACAAATAAATTGCATGGCAATAAGAGTGCAATCATCTGCAGGGTAGAAATGGATGTATACCACGATATCATTCTTATACCACAATGTGAAGTCGTATCATATCACCTGAAGATAGACTGTGATGAGTTAAAATGTATACTAGAAACCAAAAAGTAACCACTAGAATAGTAAAATAAAGAAATATACCTAATGATTCAAAAAAGGAGATAAAATGGAAGCAAAACTCAAAAGGGAGCAGAAACAGAGGCAAAAGAGAAGGAAAAACAGAAGCAAAAGAAAAAAACAGCACAATGATAGATGGAAAACTAATCCTACCTGTATTCACATTAAATATGGTGGTGGAAAATGGTATAACCACTTTGAAAACAGTTTGGCAGTTTCTTAAGATTTTAATCATACATATACCATATGATCCAGTCATTCCATTCCTAGGTATTTGTACCAAAGAGAAATGAAAGTATATATTGTGAAAGGCTTGTTCACAAATATTTAAAGTTTCCTTATTTGTAATAGCCCCAAATGGAAAATAGCCAAAATGTCCACTAACAGGTGAATAATTGAATAAATCGTAGCATATCCGTACAATGTAGTACTCTTCAGGAATAAAATGTAATGCACTATTATACACTCATCAGCATGGATAAAGTTTGAGTTATTATATAAGTGAAAGAAGCCAGACAAAAATAATACATAACTAGATGATATCATTTATATAAAATTCTATAAAGTGGAAACAAATATAGAGTGGCAGGAAGCAGATCAATGGCTGCCTGGGGGTGAGTGGGGGACAGGAAGACGTGGGAGGCACAGTGATTTGGAGGATGATGGTATGCTCATTACCTTGATTATGGTGGTTGCTATGGTTTGGTTGTGTCCCCACCCAAATCTTATCTTGAACTGTAGCTCCCATTATGCCCATGTGTCATGGGAGGCACCCAGTGGGAGGTAATTAAATCACAAGGGTTGGTTTTTCGCATGCTGTTCTCATGACAGTGAATAAGTCTCATGAGAGCTGATGGTTTTATAAAGGGCGGTTCCCCTGCACACATGGTCTTGCCTGCTGCCATGTAAGATGTGTCTTTGCCTCCTTTGCCTTCCACCATGATTGTAAGGCCTCCCCAGCCATGTGGAACTGAGTCCATTAAGCTTTTTCCTTTATAAATTACCCAGTCTCAGGTATGTCTTTATTGGCAGCATGAGAACGGACTAATACAATGGTGATAAAGGGTCTATATGTCAAAACTTATCAAATTACACAGTTTGAATATGTGTGGTTTATTCTGTGATAAGCCTGTTTTTTAAAAAATTTCAGTTTCTACTGCTTCCCTATATCATCTATCCAAGAAAGGCACATCAAGTATGACGTCGGTTAGGGGTCAGTAAACTATGGCTCACGAGCCAAGCACTTGTTCTTACAAATAAACTATTGAAACACAGACATGCCCATTCATTTACAAGTTGTTTTGGCTGCTTTCATGCTACAAAGGCAGAATTAAGTAGTTATGAAACAAACCACATGGACCACAAACCTAAAATATTTGCCATCTGAACCTTTAGGAGAAAAGTCTGATGACCCAGTATAGGTAGGTTGAAAGTAAAAATGGAAAAAGTATATAGCATGCAGACACTAATTTTGAAAAAGCTGGAGAGGCTGTATTAATATTAGACAAAGTAGACTTCAGAGTTAAAACCTTATGAGGGATAAAGAGGTATGTTACATAATGATGAAAGACTCAATTCAAAAAGACTTAATCCTAAGTAGTTATGCAGTTAATAACAATGCTTCGAAATACATGAAGCAAAAACTGATAAAATTAAAAAGAAATGGACAAATCCAAAAATGTAGCTGGATATTCCAAGACTCGTTTCTCAGTAATTGATATAACTAGGAGATGGAAAACAAAACATTTTCTTGAAACCGTTGACAAATCATTTGAAGAATGCTTGGTGTATATAGTTTTCTTTTGATATCATGTTTCAATAAGTGGATCATATATACATTAAACACACGTTAACACAGTCTGATTTATTTTTAATTTCTCATTTTATTATAAGTCGTTATAAGTTCTCTATATTGTAGTGTATAATATCAGACTGAATTTCCTGATTTTATAAATAAAGCACTTATATGGTAGCAGCTATTCTTTCAGGAACTAATAATTAGAAAAGTAACATATTTTGAGAACTGCACAATTAGTAACAAAAAATTAATTTGCATTTTTTAATGTTTGTTTTGTTTTCTTTTTTGGTCTTAAGTGCATCTCACTGTCTCAGCTAAGATCTTGTTTTCTGCCAGTGTGGTAGAGTATATAGCCAGAAAATCTTCCTGCAGCAAAACACTAGAAATGCTGGGGAAAAGAGAATTTTAAAATGTATCGCTGAGCTCATAAGAAAATAAGGGAAAATTCCAGGAAGCTGAAGATTCAATAGCTGCACTTGGGGTGGGAACAGGGTTAGAAAAGGTCTGTAGGTTGCAAGTTGAAATTCAATAACTATGCAGGAGCAAGAGAAGCCTTTAAGTCTTCACAATACAGTACATTGGCATTGGGCCTCAGAATGCTGCATCCTGGTTGAAATGACAGTGTGGAAATGATTCATTCGCCATCATTAGAAGAAGCTAAAAGAGTTTCTACATTTTTAACTGGAATTCGGTGGGGGAAGATCGCTTCTAAAATTGGTAACCAGATAGATTTGAGGTTTGACTTTCTACTACCTGTGTTTTCCAAAAACCACTCAAGTAGATATTAACAAAAGAACAGGTCCAGGTTAGTAATACTGGGGCACTTGATAGACTCTAACACCAAATCTACTTCTCGAGACACATCCTAAATCCAGACCTCTCAGGACATCCATAAATGAATACCTTGGAAATGTGCTCACGATTCAAAATTAGAAAGTTCAAATGAAAAACAGTGAGCAGATTAAGTAAGCAGCAAGTTAGTCTCCCAAAAACCTCAGAAAAAAGCATGCATAGACAATGTTAACTGGAAAAAAAATACTGCCACATTTTGTAGTTAATTTAATTTAAACATTATTTATTTCTTTGAACTGTGGTCTTTTACTTCATAAAAATCACTGCTATGTGTCATAAAATAATAATGCTTTGAATTTACCAAACAAATGTGTGGATTTCATAATCATATATTTTCAGGGTTGGGACTAACTCAATAATTCCACATGTATTTTCTCTTGTTTTAAAATATTATTAGAAAGCTCTCATTTTCTCTTATGATTTTCTTTTGAGGTGCTAGACATATAAACAATATCACATCTAACTTGGAAATAAAATTGTATAAATTTAGAGGTCGGTATTAATCTATGTTGAAGCAGGAAATAGACTTTACATTTTGGTTTATTTTATATTAGGCTTAATTTTTAACACACGTAGTATATATATATTTGTGTGTGTGTGCATGTGTGTGTATGTGTATTTAAAAAATGGCCATTAACAGACTAGATTTTTTAAAAGAGGGTGTCTGAGAATCAAACAAAGTTAGGCAAAGATTACCTGATTTTACCTGATTTTAATTTTATTCAATAATAAAATTTGAGACTTTTTAGCCTAATAGTCATTTTCTTTTGAAAGCTTGGTTTGTAAGACACTATTTGACTGAGCTCATTTTTCTTCTGCAGGAATCATGAAATGATGGCTGCAACTTGGTAATGACCTTGCTTACTTTATACTAAGCATTTAATATCACCAGCATATTAAGGGGACTTAGGATTGTTTCATAACTGATTTCTTTTTCCAGTGGTGCTCTAATTGCAATTTGCACTCAGTCTATTGCTCCAGCAACTAATGAGTTCAGTAGTTTCAAGGACTTCATGCATTATTTGCTGTGAACACAAAGGATCTTGGCAGAAAAGTAAAGAAACACAGAGGTGGGTTTTATACAGGGGCATTTCTGGAAACTATATGGAAATTCAAGAAAAGGAATCTGACTAAATCCATCACAGTTCCCCTATTCTACTCAAAACTGTGGTTTGGAATAACTCACCGTGAAAGAAAGAAAGGAAGAAAAGGAAGAAGAAAGAAAGAAAGAGAGAGAGAGAGAGAAGGAAGGAAGGAAGGAAGGAAAGAGGAAGGAAGGAAGGAAGGAAGGAAGGAAGGAAGGAAGGAAGGAAGGAAGGAAGGAAGGAAGGAAAGGAAGGAAGGAAGGAAGGAAGGAAGAAAGAAAGAAAGAAAGAAAGAAAGAAAGGAAGGAAGGAAGGAAGGAGAAAGAATGGAAGGAAGGAGAAAGAAAGAAAGAAAGAAGAAAGAAAGAAAGAAAGAAAGAAAGAAAGAAAAGAAAGAAAGAAAGAAAGAAAGAAAGAAAGAAAGAAAGAAAGAAAGAAAATGATTCAACAAATATTTCAACCTCAGTACAGATGTAGACTGCAAGTTCCAGGAAAGCCTGAAGCTTTGTGAAAGTGATTATAAAATTTCCTTTCAGAACAAATATTGAGATTATCATATCTGAATTTCAGATTTCTTCTCCACCATTAGAAACCCTGAAGGGCTGTAACAGAGCATATGGCCTAGGCCTTCGAATTCTCTAATTGAGGTAAAAATCCACTTTTTAAAAGAGATTTAAGTAATTTCATAATAGCATGACTCAGCCATGGTAACTTTACCAGGGTATTATTAGTGGGATTGGCCCAGGCTGAATTGTAGGATAAATGATGTATGATTTCTGATGCCTGGAACATTCTATTTCTAGCACCCTGCATGTGGGCCAACCCTTCTGAAGAGTTCTATCCGCCAATGCTTTTCAACCACCCCAACCACCAAGGATTAGTGGTTTATATCATGAATGTTTATCAAACACTTTAAATATTTGAGTCTTTGAGTCAAGTGTGCTGAAATTAAAGAGAGGAGAGGCAGACAACTGACCGAGAATTCATGATGAAGGGGGACCACTGCTCAGATAGGGAGGTGTGTGAATGTTCTGAGAACACTTAGAAAAGGTCCACCATGCATCCTGGAGGATCAATAAAGAACTCCTGGGTGGAAGTGACATTAGGCTGAAACTTGGAGGAATAGAATTAGCCAGGTGAAATAAAGAGGAAGGGTGTTTCCGACAAATGAATGGTCAAAGGGAAATAACCTGGCATGTCAGGGAAGGAGAGTAGTTCTTACTCGGCACTCATCAAAACACTCTGGGCACCTCCTTCAGAAATGCTTGGCAGCTGCTGTTTTCAAAAACATTTGCTCCTTAACTATCTGATATTGGCAAACCTGTATTGACAGGTGGTTTTGAAGCCTGGCACTTTTAAGACGTGTTTAAGAATAAGTTCTTCCCAGAAGGTTGTGACAACATTGCCAGTGTGAAATAATTCTGCAGCGTGCTTTTTATTAAAGTGGCTGAAATTTAAGTTCCTAATTTTATTCCAGTGACCAATCCTCCACAATTCATAGACCTTGGAGATAGCATCTTCTTTGTGACTCATCTCTAGAGTTTATCTGGTACCTCTATCACCAGACATTTAGTAAGTGTATCCTCAGTGCCAGGCACTGTGCCAGACACCAGGGCTAAACAGATTGGTTGGGAAGAGCTCCAGCAATGATGACCACTCAAGATTTGCCTCTGCTCAAACCAGTTTCATGACAAATGTTCCATTGCAGAAAATTCATTCAAGTAATAATTTCTTCATTTTGTTTCTGCCTTATAAAACATTCACTCATTTGCTTACTCATTGATTCAAAAATATCTATTAAATACTTAGTATGAAATATAACAATTTCACCTTTTGTGGGGCCCCTTAGGGAAGACTCATGAAAATCAGTAAGTACAGTGGCAAGCAATTAATTATTA
Source organism: Papio anubis (assembly GCF_008728515.1). Lineage (NCBI taxonomy): Eukaryota > Metazoa > Chordata > Mammalia > Primates > Cercopithecidae > Papio > Papio anubis. Next base: position 112,610,864 of record NC_044983.1, read on the forward strand.
ATTAATAATTAATATGATAAAGGTTGTCATTAAAGCTCCAGAGAAGTCCTATGAGTACTCAAAGGAAGACGTCTCTTACTTCTACCCAGAGAAGTTATGAAGGCCTGCCTGGAGGAGGTGATATTTGTCTTAAACAAATACTACTGCCTTGTATTTCCCTGAGAATTATAATAGAAGAGAGAAACTGAAAAAAAAATTAAATATTGGGTAATAAGAAATGGCAGAATGAAGGGAATGGGTGGACAAGGAGGAAAGAGCATCCTGGGATGGAAACTACACATGCAAAGATATAGAGATGAGAAAGAGAACAAAAAAGTACTCTATTGGGCACTCAGCACCGGGTGAGTGACTGAGCCTGGGTGGGCAGAGACATGGTGGCAGATGTGATTGGAAAAGTAGGCAGGGTTGGATAGTAAAGCTCTTTTAATCCTCCCAACCATCAAAAGTAACAAGTACTTGTATTATCTAAATGTCAACTCTATAATTCCACCTGGAAATCTACTTGGCCTTTCAAGTTACACATGGAAAACCAAACTCCAGTCCTGCCCCCACCAACCTGTGGCTTCTGCTGATTTCTCTGACTCAGTAAATAGCGTCTTTAAAAGTACCCTAGCTCAAGTCAAAGTCAGCCTCAACTTCTCTCTTTACTCACATTGCACATTTTACCTATCAGTAAATCCTGGTGATTCTACATAGGAGATACACCCAGAATTCAGCATTTCTCATCACATCCTGGCCCAAGCCACTACCATCTCTTGTTTGAATAATGAGTGCAGCCTGTTGAGCCATCTTCTTGTATCTGTCCTTGTTCACCTTGATCCCCTTCTGTTCTGAAACTGGTGGTCAGAGTGCCACTTTTAAACTCTGTATCACTCTGTTCAAATCCTTATTACTCAAAGGAAAGCTGACACAGTACAAAGGATGAGAAGCCCAGAGATTTGTGCCTGCATCAGCTCTTTATCTTTATATCCTATTACTCCACCAGTCTTCTCTTTTCTCCTACCGCTCCAGGCTCCTTGCTTTTCCTGGAACTCAAGCATTCTACCTTATCTCGTCCTTCTATTTCCTTGTTAAACCCCGAGTTCTCCATAGTTCTAACCCTCTCCTGCTTGCAGACTCTGCTACAATGTCACCATCTCAGAAAGACCTTCAGAGTCTCCCCTATTTAAAACTGCAACTGGCTGGGCACAGTGGCTCATGCCTGTAATGCCAGCACTTTGGGAGGCCGAGGCAGGTGGATCACCTGAGTTCAAGAATTCAAGACCAGCCTGACTAACATAGTGAAACCCTGTCTCTACTAAAAATACAAAAATTAGCCGGGAGTGGTGGTGCATGCCTATAATCCTAGCTACTTGGGGGGCTGAGGCAGGAGAATCACTTGAACCTGGGAGGTGGAGGCTACAGTGAACCAAAATCATGCCACCACATTCCAACCTGGGTCACAGATCAAGACTCAAAAACGAAAAACAAAACAACAACAAAAAGAAAAAACTGCAACTCTCTCCTCTACTTCTATTTTCCTTCCCTGCTTTACTCTTCTCTATGGTAATTTATTCATTCAATTTTTAAAAATTGTCTAAATCCTCTTAGCAGAATGTAAGCTAATTTAAGGTACAGATTTATTAATTTATTGCCCTTTCTTAGGGGTCAATGATGTAGTCTTAGTACCTAAAACAGTTCCTGGCATATTCAGAAACATTCAAAAAATATTTGCGAAATGAATACATTGTCCACATTTTACAAATGAGAGCCAGAGGCACAGAGATGTTAAGAAACTTGCACAAGGTCCCACAGCAACGTGTGTGTCATGCTGATCTCGGGCTGGCTATATTACAAGGGGTGAACAAAGTTTACAGAACTGAATGAAGGCTTTTATGCCGAACCCTATCGTTTTAGAAATACGAGAGCCGGAATCAGAGTGGAGGACTGGCGAAGGTCAGAGGGGGCCTTTAGGAGCGAAGGGCACTGACTTATTTTGCTGTGGAAAGTGGTTTCCAGGTGACCCCACCGAGCTGCCTCACATGAGCTAGAGCTCCTGTCATCTCTGGCTAACAGGTCAGGGGCTCTTCCTGCCTTTTTGTCTTTGCAGGAACTTTGCTTCTGCCTCCTCTTCCTCTGGGTCAAGAGTCCCTTTTGCAGTCTCAAATAGGGTGAGTAGAGTGTGAGGAACTTTAGGAATCCCTATTATGAGACCAGCACCCTCTGCTAAGGGAATGCTTTGAAGACTTGCTTCTAAAAAGGTCCTCTGATGGTTGCATGGGGTTTGCCTTTTAGAGGCTCTCTATTAAGAACAAATACCAAACACCTTTATGGTAAAAGTTGCTAATTCTGCTTTGACTGTTTCTTGATAAATATGTGTGAAATTTAAAAATCTCATTTCAAAAAGGAATAGGTTGTCCTTATTCAATGGAATTCTATAAAAAAAAACATTTGGAGAGAGAAGGGATTTATCTATTGTCAATTCATCTTTATGTAGCGAGACAAGCTTTGATGTAACTGATAGCTTGGTTACATAATAGCTCAAGAATACAAAAATGGCATGTGATGTATTATGCAGCAATTGAGACCAAAAGTTTGCTTCCCTTAGACGAGCATGAAAGTTCAGCCTGAAAGCTTTTGTTGAAAAGGGACTTTCTTTGTAATAAATCAGGAGAACCTGTAAAAGTTATCTTCAGTAGGCACCTCATACACACTTTGGGAAAAAAAATTGTTAACTCATTAAGCTTAATGGCCCCAGAAGCATCCCAGAATGCTACAGGAGCTAAACCTTTAACAAAGAACCTCACTTCTAAGGAGGTAGTATTGAACCTACAGAAGAGAAATTCTTTCAAGTAGAGATCAGAAAGCTGAGCTATTATGAAAGAGCCAGAAACGCAGTCATTCTTTACTAAGGGCAGTTAACAATTTCAGAGATGGATACTACAAATTATGTATACCAGGGAAAACACTTAATAATAATCATCTGGTTAAAAAAAAGTTTTAAAGGCCCCCTCCTCAAAAAGGGCCAGGAGAAAAAGCTATTTAAATTGGGAATCCTTGTAAGAGCATATCTGAATGAGAGAGAGAGAGAGAGAGTGTGTGTGTGTGTATGTGTGCGTGCATGTGTGCTGCACACACAAAATATTTATATTGATCATGGACATGGTATAAATTGAAAAGTGCTGAAGACAGTAAACATATACTTGGTCGTAAGGTCTTCAATCTTCAATTAGTAGTATGCAAATAAAAGACTAAAATATTCAAGTTTTGTGATCATCAGTTCAACTTAGAAAATGTAAAACTAAATGCAAAAGTGAGTCATAATTGCACATAAAGGAACATAATACTTTCTGAACTCCACATTTAATGCAATAATAAGAATGTTGAGCTTAGTGTCTGGCTTATAATAAGAGCTCAATTATTATTAGCAATCATAATTATTATCATCCCAGTATAGACTAAAGTTTGTATTATCAGATTTATATGCACTATTTTATTTAATTGCATATAAAAAGCTAAAAAGACTGAATTGAAAATTTTTTTCAAGCTAAAGTTAGTAGCAACAAATTAATATCTCAGGAAACCTAGATATGAATAAAAAGAAATCCAGTTCCACATTTGCCTACAGATGATGCCTTTCATCTGACCATCTCAGATCACCAAACTGAATTAGGCATCAGGCAAACATATAGCATGGCTTACGTTGCATCACTTTTCTAATAGTTCAGATGTTTGTCTTCCTAATTTATTACAGCCAGATACTCGCTTCCAGTTCTTTTTCCATCTTTTCTTCTGGCATTGCAGTGCAAGCTCCCATTAGTCATCCAGAGATATATTACTTGTCCTGTTCTTGTCCAAATTATTTGCAAAGATGCTGTAATTTAGTGTGGGCAACTTAGGTGAGTGCTACAGTTAAAATTATTGCTTGCCTAAGGTTTCATTTTGAAATCCTGATAAGTCATTTCGAATGGAAGCTGTGTTGAGTACATTTCAATTTATTACTTTTTCTAAGTAAACTAATCTAAATTAAAATCTAGCAGAATCAATACCTCATTTTTATCATAGAGCATTGTGATTCTACCTTCCAATCATTCATCTGTCGTTCACTGTGGCTTGGGAATTGCTAACAACGAAAAGCTATTTTATATCATATTATGGAAATGACACATTTGTAGCCTGTTGTCTCATATATATGGGCCCAGGTTCTACAATAAAAGTTGCATCACTCTAACCCCCTCATATTATTTACTGTGCAGAACATTCCTCTAATGTCTTATCATGAGGATTATCTAATGTTTATTATGTATTCACAATGTTCACAATCTGAAAACTGTCACTAAAAACTGTCTTATAGTTTGTTTGGATTTAGTTTCTTATTACAGTATTAGCCATCAACCTAGACAAATGAGTAGATATTTTCAGGTTTTCCTAACGTTATCCAGTGGCCTTCCTCCAAGCTATTCATTTTGGGTATTTCCTTTTGGTACATAAAGGTCTAGTGTTGAGTTGGAGATATTGCAAAGATTTTTAATATGCATGTCATTCTAATATATTTTCATTTCTAGTGACCTAGAAAAGAACAGAAGCAAAAACCAGTACAAGGAGAATTTATTCTCATGACAAAGTGTTAAGGAAAAAAAGCTCTCAAAGGATTTATTTAGTCAGGTCTCGTCTTTTCCATTATTCTTTTATGTCCCACTTGTATTGCATAGTCTATGGCCAATCCATAAAAGAATAATAAAAAGGCCCCATTTTATGCAACCACGTACCAGCATGTCTGCATAAAACAGGCGATGCATGTATTTTATGTCCAGAATTCCAAATGGCCACTCATATTTTTTTTACCTCTCAGCTTTCAAGGTTGAGTTCATAGTCTTCCAAGAGTCAAAGATCTTCAGTGCATTTGCTCCATGAGGGCAGGATCTGTATCTGTCTTATTCACTGATTAATTCCAGAACCTAGGATGGGTCCTAGCTGATAGCAGGATTTTAATAAATGTTTGCGGTTAATCTTTCTTCTCTAACTAATTATTATAGTTAACATTTGAGACAGGTACCCCGGGCACTCTCATTGCCTAAAAAATCTGAGAAAGTGGTTGGCAATTACCCAGTAGGTTCTGTGCCAACTTGGGCATACATCATCAGTGATTTTGCCCTGAAATCTCTAGCAAACAAAAGAGAATCTATGGTTCATAATTCAGAAAGTATGAAAAGACAGTAATTTACTTCAAGATATTCATAATCCAGCTGCAGACAAAACACATTTTTAAAAAAGATAAATGAGAACACAAGTCTAAATATGGTGGATGCCTAATAAGATGAGGAGAAAGAGGTCCTATTGGGCTATGATGGGCAGCGGAAGCTTCAGGAAGGTTTTGGATAAGATCTGAGCCCCTAAGAACAGATGAAAATTACAAAATTGGGTAGGAAGGATATGGGGTTGAGGAAAGGTGAAAAAGAATGAAAGTTACTTGGGGAAGAAGGAATGGTGCCTGCTAGTCATGTTTGGATACAGGAGTGAGTACAGCACTAGCTAGTGATGTCTGGATACAGCAACACATACAGAGGGGGTTTGTTCTGTAAGCCAGGATTGATGCAAATATCATAGTCATAGAATTGGATGGGCTCAGAGTTTTTCCAAAACACATAAATATGTTTATGCACAAGAATATATCTGGTTGCTGACTGCAAATGAGTCATTTGGCCAAGTGTTGACTGAGAAATTATATTCACCACTGGAAACAGAGTTAAAAGCTGAGCAGAGATGAGTCTCACTAGTGCCCCAGGCAACAGATGGACTTTGGAGTGTTGTTCTTTGTGGTTGATTTGCTTCTTTTTTTGTGACCAGCCAACAGCAGAAAACAAATAAGAAGGGGACTAAATACACTTGGCAGGGGAAATGCAGACGAAACATGGGTACTTGGTGACTTGTGCAGTTAACTCAGCAATACCATGGGTTATCTGAGTGCAATTCAGAATAAGCACACACATCATCCCAAAGTCTTATCTAGGAAGCCAGAGGTGCTCACTTGCTCCTTCTGTGGCTGACTTTACATTTGGTGAAAATACATATCCCAATCCAGAATAGAATCAGGGCCAAGCAGAGCACTGGCTTCCATAGAAATGCAGCTAATGGTGCCCTGTCTGTTCCTGAATGTCAGCACCTCTTGCCCTAACAGTCACTACACAGAAACCATAAGATTTCCAATGCAGAGGAGGGATGATTGGACTCTCATTTCTAGGGAGCAATTTTAGTGATATTCAGGAGATGGTTTTATAGCTTATACATCAAGAGTGGGTTAAGACCATGCATCCTAAATTTAGAAGTCTATCTAAAGACAATAACCATGGCTATCGTGCTACAATTTACAAATGGGGGTTGAAAATTGCAAAAGCTTGGTAACAAAGATCCATCAGGAGGAGTTTGGTTAAATAAGACAGGATCATGCACATCCACTGGGATAGTGAGAGTGTAGCCCTTAAAAGAAGACAAGGTCTATGGGGTGCCTATCGATGTTCTTTGAAGGAAAAAAAAAAAAAAAAAGAACTCCCTGTTCAAATACACTTGAGAAACACTGAGTTAAATCCAGCAACTGAGTTAAACCAAGCAACTTGTTATTTGATTTCTGAGAACCTTTAATGTGTGAGGGTACCCAGTGACTCTCTTAGAGGCAGATAGAATAGACAGGCTTTTCTGAGATCATTAACTACCTTGGGAGTGTGGGATACATTTGCCTAGCACAATATTTTGAACACCGAAGATCTCAAGAATTATTGAAGGTCCGAGATAGGATTTTATGCTTTAATTTGCTTTGTTTCTTAGTCTTGACGAAAAGAGTGGGTGTCATTTTCTGCAAGTCAAGAGAAATAAAACTTTCTGTTTGTCAAACTTCTAATAACTCTGGTTTACCCTGAAGTTCAGGTATGGTATAAACAGCCATTTTTTAAGGATACCATTTAGAATTTCTGAAATTAACGTGAAAATATATATATTCTGGGCAAGAGCAACAAGTTTTATTTAATCAGCACCCTATTCATCACTGTATAATGTATGCAGTCTCTGGAAATGCATAGGAAGGCATGAAAAATTGGAGCTGATGAATTACAGAAACCTTATACATATGCTTAATGCATTAAACACTTCCTACTAACCCTTTCCCTCAACCTCTCAGCAAATACGTCCCAAATAATTTGAGGTAAACAAAGCCTCTTAATCACCCTTAATATTCAAAAAGAGAACATAGTTGGTTAACATGCTCAGTTTTAAAATATGATCCTATTTTCCTATGTGCTAAACTCAGCTGTATTATTGTTTATACCAAGACTGTTAACTAAGGGAAAAAATGGAAATTTGCTCCCAACTCCAGGCTCCTATTAATTATAGTGTTGTATATACTATCAAATTGAATAATTAAAAAAGTAATTCATAAGTTCAGTACTTGCACAATCAATAATGTGGATCACATTTATTATCCAAAAATAAGTAATGGGCACCTGGAACTTGGAGGGTTTTAGCTTTTCAGTTGGTATTTAAAGTTAGACTATAAGAAGAGTCTATTTAAAATCAAAGCATAAGAACCAACCTTATATGAACATACACAGTCATTTACTCATCATGTGAGTACAATATTCACTCACCCGTTACCATGAAGACTTTTGGTTAAGAGATCTTAGACTTCAGATTAAAAGATTTTTATGCACTTTAGGTTAAAAGATTTTGCTTCAATAATTTTATTTTTTCTTGTTTGCAACCTGGAGAAATCATGTAATGGGCAATTATTTAATGTTTCAGCTTCTGTTTGTGTGTCTCCAAAATGTGCCTACTATGTATTGGCATTTACTCCATGCCAGTCAGTGGGCTGATCCCTTTAGACCTTATCTCATTTAAGCCTCATGAGAATTCTGTCATATTTGAGTTTACAGATAAGGCAACAAAAACCCTGGAAGGTTAAGTAACTTTTCCCAGGATGACTCAGAAAATAAAATATAAAGACAGTATTTGAACCCAGACCTATTGGGCTCCTTTTTGACAAAACGTTTTAAAGTGCTCCCTCTTGATGAAAAAAGACTAAAATATTTGCCTTAACCATCTCCCAGGCTTCTGTGAGGGAGGTTGTGGCAGATTTTTTTCTTTCAAAGGTGTTTGTGCCAGTACGTATCTCATTCTGTATGCTCTTCTTATCATGTAAATGTTGACAAACCCCCTTTGAGAGGTAAGGTTTATATTTCTTCCACTTGCATCTAGACTGACTTTGTAACTCCTATACCAAGAGAATCCAAGGAAAATGACATTGATGACTTCCTGTGTTGGATCATAATTGGCAAGGATGTTTTCTCTCTCTCTCTGGTTGCTTGCTCTAGGGGAAGCTGGCCACCATGCCAAGGGGACACTTAAGTAGCCCAAAAGAGGCCCCTACATGGGGTAGTACTGAGGCTCCAAGCCAACAGCCAGGACCAACTTGCCAGCTATGCCAGTGAGCCCCATGGAAGTAAATCCTCTGGCCTGTGTTAAGCCTACAGATGACTGCAGCCCCAACCAACATCCAACTATAAACACATGAGACCCGAAGCTAGAATCACTCAGCTGAACAACTTCCGAATATCTGACCCACACATAGCATGAGAATACATGAGAAAATACATGATTAGTATTGTTTTAAGACACGACTCTACATCTCCGAGTTTTTTGTTATAGACCAAGAGACAATGCAGTGCTACTAATAGAAGTATGTATTTTAAGTGTTCTATTGACTGAACTAGTCACTTATAAATTGAAATCTTGTTTTCTACATGGAATTGGGTATATATATTCTGAGACAGGAAATTTAATATGAAATTTTCATTGAGAAATATGGGTTGTAGTTGTGATACAAATAATCTAAACTCCAACTTACACCAACTTTACTGCAGTGATATTAGAAGGGTAGCCTTTTAAACGTATTTTCTATCAGGTTATCCCTCTGGAAATGGGAAACATGAAAACTATACCTTTCATTTATACAGTACTGTAGTTCACAACTCATGACAACCTTTAACAAACATCATCTCAGAAAGTTGTTTACCATAAAGCTAACTGTATTAGTCTGTTCTCATGCTGCTGATAAAGATATACCCAAGACTGGGTAATTTATAAAGAAAAAGAGGTTTAATAGACTCTCAGTTCCATATGGCTAGGAAGGCCTCACAATCATGGTAGAAACCAAAGGAGGACCAAAGTCACGTCTTACATGGTGGCAGGTAAGAGAGAGAGCATGTGTGGGGGAACTCCTATTTATAAAACCATTAGGTCTTATAGACTTATTCACTACCATGAGAAAGACCCACCCCAAGGATTCAGTTACTTCCCACTGGGTCCCTCCCATGACACGTGGGAATATTGGAGCTACAATTCAAAATGAGATTTGGATGTGAACACAGCAACACTGTATCACTAACAAAGCTTTAGCTTCTGAGCTTTTCAATGGTACTAGCCCCTTTCAATGGAAAACACCGCTAGCAATGTATTCATATAGTCTGCAGTTTTTGGTAAAATTTGCAAAAGTAGGCATTTTAGCTGTGGTTTGTTAAGACAACTTTCTTTACTTCAACTTCCTCTCTATCATGTTCCTCCCCCTGGCTGCTGGCTTTGGTGTGAGCACAGGTATTTTTGGCAAGTGGCTAAGATAAATTCGAGCTGGGAGTACAGTTTTGGCTTGTTGTTGTTTTAGTTTGTTGTTGTTGTTATTGTTGTTGTTGTTTGAAGGGAGTTACAGGATTTTTCATAATGTATTATGATTTCTTTTCATATTCTAAATTTCTATCTCTATATCTTTTTTTTATAATTTTGTGATCTTTTTTCTTAAAGAGGGTGCCCCAAATTCTGTTAGTTTCAGGCTTCACAGAACCTGAACCTTCTCTGATCACCTTTTGCTATAATTGCAATAGCCCTATGAGGTTACTAAGGAAAATGCTATTAATCCAGTTTTACAATGAGAAAACCAAGATTCTAAAATTCCCAATGACTCATCCAAAGATATGTAGTTTGTAAGAAACAAAGAGAAGATTCAAACTGCATACTTCTGATTCTTGGTTCAATTCTCTTTCCACCAACCCACTCTACTGGAAGCATGTGTTCGCTCTTCTGCTTCCTTTAATTTCCAACAAAGCTGATCTATACTATGTCCCATTCTTCCCTGCACCTTGGTCTCTTTTATGATTAATATGATAACATGATTCAGTTCAATTAACTACAAAAAATTGGAAATATTTAAGATCTTCCTTCAAAGTTATGACCTTTGAAATGACTGGTGTGGGAATTTCAGGCACCACAGCAGACTCATGTCATTTACATTTTAAGTGCAGGAATTTTCCCAGCGCTCAAGAATCACATAATCCACCTGTACCTCAGACTAGAAAAGGGAATTCTAGGCAGAGGGTACACCAAGTGCAAAGTCAGGAAGGTCTGATGATACTGGGCTGTAGTTTCCTGAAAGAGTCATGGGAGGTATAGCATAAATAATGTCTCCCTGAAGATGATTTGGTTGAACCATTTTAACACTGCCTCAGGGAATTGCCCCTCAGCTTCACGTGCCCTTAAGCTGACCAAGCCGTCCCTCAATGAGTATCATGCCATCTTCCCAGAATCCCTCCTGCTCTGGCTTCTCATGAGGAAGCATAGACTCCAATTCTGCATTCCAGTGAAAACACAGTCGGTTTTGTAAGCTGAATTATTAATACATCATTGAGGCCTCTTGTATTTTTGTAACAGAGCTAGCAAATCTGAACCCTGTTTGTTGACTCAGATGTGGGAAGAGATAAAGTTTTCCCAAGGGCAAAACAAAACTGGGCAGAGTTGAGGCACTGGAACAATTGATTTCCATTAGTCTTAAATAGTAATAATGAATGCTCAAAAGAGCTCTTCCCAGAATGTCCTTCAGCTGATAATTTATTTCCACTCCTTTCCCTCTTCAGAGGCAAAACTTTAATGGACTGTCTTTTTGCAGCAAATCTTAATATAACAGTTAATATGCAGACAAAGTGACCGAGTCCCCTTGACACATGTGTCTGATTTCCATTTAGCAGGAATGGGGGGAGAGAAGGAGGAGGAAGTACTTAAGTGAGATGCAATCCCTTCCTCCACTGCAAAGTGCAATGCCTGTCTGTGTCATTAAGATTCTTCCATTAGTTTCTTACACATCTCTCCAAACGCAGCAAATTGTGGGGCCATCATATTCAATTCTGCTTATGGCATCTGAGCTAAAATATAATTTCTTCATTTGTTATCGTGAATATCACTTGCAGTTGATATTTTCCATTATGTAATATCTTAGTCATTTCATTTAATCTGTTTCATGTTAAACAATGGAGAAAATGGCATTAATTTGACTAGCTCTTTTTTCTTCATTTTATATCTAAAATATCCTAACTGGGCCCTTCTCCTATCTTTCCTTTGCTTTATCTACAATTTCCTAATAAGCCACTCATTAAAATCCCCCATTAATCTGCACATCATTTGGGTCTCAGCCTTCTTGTCCCTTTCTCTTCTTAATTTTCCCAGGATTCCACACCTTGCTCATAACGGTTTTTTATTTTCTTTCCTTCTTTCTATAAAGAGGTTTGTATTCTAGGGAGATGCCCTCAGAGAGAAGTGAGCAATCAGACCTGGATGGACTGGATGTCCTGTGTGCTGGAAACTGCTGCAGGTCAGCTACATGGCTGCAAGTGCTAGAGCTTGGGGAAGGAAGTAGGACATGAGAGAGGCAAGAGAAGTGAATGAAGGGAATAGTTGAGAGATGATGTGGCACCAAGTGGACCCAGACAAGAGAATCTGGGAGAGGAGACTTGTAAGTAGCCCTCATGAAGACTTCAGCAAGATGGGAACAAGAAATTTCAGTATGCCTTGCTGTGATTTGTTGTGTTCTTTTTTCAAGAAAACCTAGGCCGGGCGCGGTGGCTCAAGCCTGTAATCCCAGCACTTTGGGAGGCCGAGGCGGGCGGATCACGAGGTCAGGAGATCGAGACCATCCTGGCTAACATGATGAAACCCCGTCTCTACTAAAAATACAAAAAACTAGCCGGGCGTGGTGGCGGGCGCCTGTAGTCCCAGCTACTCGGAGGCTGAGGCGGGAGAATGGCGTGAACCCAGGAGGCGGAGCTTGCAGTGAGCCGAGATCGCGCCACTGCACTCCAGCCTGGGTGACACAGCGCGAGACTCCGTCTCAAAAAAAAAAAAGAAAAAAAAAAAAAGAAAACCTAGAGTAAAGAAATACTTTATTCTCTAAATTTTTCTGTAACTGAGTTGTGTGTGTGTGTGTGTGTGTGTCTGAGTTGTGTAGGGAATTCAGAGACACAACTATCAACTTTGAGGTGGCCTAGAAACATTTGGGGACAGCTCTCTCCCCTGATCTTCCTTCACAGCCTTTACTCAATTTGGCTTACAAAAAAGCCCCAACCACTTTCATAAGAAAAGGAAAAGATTCCCCAGTAGACAGGACTGGCCTTGGGTTGCACTTCCATTGAGAGTTTATTGTAGTGACATGGTATTATTGATGGCTCAGGGCACCATGGTTGTATTGGCTTTGACTTCTGGCAACAGGTGAGATGTCCTTGCTGCAATAAGGAAGTTGTTTACAATATTTAGAAATGAGTGGGAATGACCAAGCTGCAGGTCATGAGTGTGATATCTCAAGTTTCACAGCCATGAGGACTCCCTCATTCACACCCAGGGATTCTTTATTTTCTCAGGCAAAAGTCTTGTAAATGCTGGTTGCTAACCATCACAGCCCATGTGCCAATTTGACCACTTCTATTTCTGGAGCAAAGCTGTAGTCTTTCTCCTCATCAGTCTTCATGAACAAAATAAATAGGAAAATTAGTTATAATTGTGTGTTCTGGGGTGTGTGTGTGTGTGTGTGTGTGTGTGTGTGTGTCACCCTCTTCCCCTGCTGTAAACAGTCACTTTGAAAAGGAAAGACCTTAGAGAAAGAATCCTGAGCCACCTACAATCTCAGCATCATTCATTGATTAGTTTCAAGGAAAGGACTTTATGCATTGAATTGACTTCAAGAACAGGAAAGAATTTGAGGGGGTATCTGGTTAGTGATGTGGATGTATCTTAGCTGATAAACTCTTTTGTCAAACAAAATTCTTAAGCCAGATCCTAATATGTGAGGTTGAAGCTGCCAACTGGTTGTGACACCTGATCCCTGTTCCAGCTTTCTCCTTACTACCCTTCCCAGCCCCCTTCCCCTCATCACACAGCTGGGTGACTTTGCTGAGTATCTTCCAGAGTCTTCCTCTGCCAAAGAGGAAAGATAGTAGGACCTGCTGCATAGAGTCGCTGTAAGGATTAAACAAGAGGGTACTTGGGAAACCCTTAGCACCATGCCTGGAAAACAGCAATCCCTAATAAATGTTGCCATGACAGTTTTTATTATTAATGGCACAGTGAAGACTAGAGACCTTCTCACTCCTCATTTGTGCTCTTACATTTCTCTACACTGAAACACACGCAATCTGTGTTAGCTTTACTTTTGGTAATCCTGCGGTGCATTTTTGCTTTCCTGTTGTTTTCATTAGTCCCTCACTTGCCAGTTCCTGGTTATATCACTGCCTGCAGCACAGGACAGCTTTAAGCTGTCTTATCTCTCAGTGTTGTTTGTCAGGTCTCCTTCTCCAGCAGTGTCACTCTCTGTGTCAGCCTCAGTCTTGACCTCTTCCCCTTCACCTTTTAAGATGAGATTTTCTCTCTCTTCCTTCTCCCTCCACTTTAAAAACTCTTTCTGCCTTTTCCTCCCCTTGCTTCCCTTGCAAGCTTCTTTTGCCTCCCTTGTTTTTCCTCTCCCACTCCTGCCTCCTTTCTGACAGATGAGCCTACTCAATGCCGTGTCTGGTTCTATTTTATTCATTGTGCCCAGTGAGTTTCCTCAGCCCCTGCCTTGTTCTGGGGACATTCCGTTCAGAAATGGAAATGTCATGCTAATGCTTGTGGCAGTGCCATTTTCTCATAGCAGGTCTGAAGGCCACAGCAGGGCCCTGCTGGAATAGATACCAGGGACCACAGGTGGCACCAGGAAGAGGACCCCAAGCCTCAGCCAAGGGCTTTACAAGACCACCGTGATTTACTGCCAGATGAATGAGTGCCATCTGCATGCTGCAGGTCTGGCGAGGAGGGCAGTAAAGTCATGGTGCTCAGTATTTAATTTTAATTTTCCCTGAAAAATTCAAAGTGAATTTTGTAATTCACAATATTGTGAATTTTGTCAAAATGTAGGGAAGTATAAACACTGTTTATCCAGTGCACTCTGGCTAATCACACCCTGGCTGTCCTTCTGATTGCAGATTGATTTCGTCCATTCTTACAAGGAAAGAAATGTATTCCAGAGAAGACATTCGTCTAGATGGGCTTTGAAGACAAAGCAAAGGCTGAACTACTAAGGATAATTGGGTTCAGAGTTAAAATGTGCTGCTTCCAGTGGAAAGTAAAGTTATGAATACCAAAGGAGTTAATTTCTTGGGTATAACAGGGATAAATCAATGAGTTTTGAAGTTAAATTTACTTTCCCAGACTCCCTGGTCATTCAAGGTAATTATTTCTCCATCATATCTTCTATTGACCAATGACAAAACTAGATTCTTTTACCAAAAATTCTGTCAACTAGAAAATTCTATTCACCAGAAATTTCTATTATTGGTGATTTGCTATGTATACTTTTTAATGTAATATATTATATATAATATATAATAGACATAAATATATGATATATAAGCAGATATTGATGTAATCTATATCATATAAATAATCTACATCATATGGAATGTATATACTGCATGTGTAACATATAATTATTGGTGTTTTGCCAGTAAAATTAGATATGTAGTAAGTATGATGTAATGTAAAGAACTCTTGATTTCATTAAATTATAAGCCACATCTCTAATAATTTAATAAATTTATCCATCATTTTGACAAATATTTAGGAAATTTCTGTAGGTGTGATAGGATGTGGAATATAAAATTGTGGTCATTTAGCTCCCATGTTAAGAATATTTTATTTCATTTTAATCATTTAAAGATTTAGGTACATATAGAGGATCCAGTTTGGTTTTCCTTTCTTCTTGAATGCCATATATTGAATGATAGAGATGATTCCATGTATAATCTGTGCAAAGGACATATGCTTCCTTTGTCTGCCCAGCATGTCTTTCTTCTTCATGTGAATAGTACACCAGTGTATCTTTGGGGAACTACCTTTGCCCCACTGCAAAAAGTGAAATAATATGTATTTAAAGGGCATATATTTAATCAAATAGCTTCCACAGATAATTTACTTATTTTTCCTCTTTGATTATTTCCAAATCAAGTGGTTCCCTTTTGTTTCCTCTTCAATACATTCCATCTTCCCCACAATTCAATTACATTGAGGCCACTGGGGCAATGTTTTTCTCAAATTTATAAACCAAATGGTTTTCTTTCGTCTCTGCCCCTCCCCATAAGGTCCCCTTCCTGAGAGCTCATGATTTCAACTGTATTTGATTTTCTGGGGTCTCTGTGGCTTATAGGCTCCTCAGTCAGAAGAGCAGAGAACAAAGGGAGTTAATAGGAGCATGTTAAATAGGCATATATACTACTGTATCTCACCTCTTCTGCAATGTTTAGATGAGTTTAAGGATATACTTGAGGTCTTTTTCCTCTCCAAGCTGGGCGATTCAGCCATCAGCTAGCCTGAAGGACCTCATTATAACAGTGCCACCCATAACCTAAGCCCACGGCCTGGACCCCAGAACTGCGTAATAGAATGAGGTAGCAGCATCATGAATAAATGGGAAAAGCTTGAAGCTTTAATAACATTTGCTCTCTATATTGCAAGTTTTACATCCCAGTGACTTTTTGGAGGATTAATTACAGTTTTCTCTAAGAGCAAACTGTGAAACTTAGTAGCTCACCTGACTTTCCTGCGGAGATGATTCTCATTTGGCTAAAATTAATAATTTAAATAGGTACCCAGGAGCCCAGGTAGCTTAAGAACTGCCTGGATCCTCTTTACAGCCAAGTTATGTGCTGCAAACTCCTGTTAGAGAAACCACCTGTGACTGAGATGCTGCAGAGACTGCTTCTCATATTTACTTCATTAATTCTTCCCTTCTCCTTCTCCCAGTAAAAACCTGACAATTCGGTGGCCTGTGTGGGTGGATGACAATGACATTCCTGTTTAGGAAGTCCACTGAGGTGTTTTGCCATTCCTCTGTCAATGAACCATTTTTCTCTCAATTTTCCTGATGTGATATATTTGTTGCTCTAATTCTTTCCTCTCCTATTTACATATTTCTCACATTGTTTACTATATAAGATCTTGGGGGAAAAAGAGAAGGCATATGTGTTGTTGCCTTGGTTGAAAAGCACCTGGTTTGAGTGAGAAGATAATTACCTCCCACCCACCCATCCCACCAGCCTACACCCTACTTACTGTTTCTTACTGAGAATTGCTTCACCTGAACTAATTTTGATGTCTGTAGAAAAGTGAATGTTTTTGTATCATCTATCTCTAAATGAAAGGCTTCTTTGTGTATCCATTGCACTGCATGATCAATGAATTCTTGAAATAAATATTGATTTAATCTAATTGTCTAATTTTCTAGATCGAATGATTTGGAATCAGACACCATGCCTTTAAATTTGAACTCTGCCCCTTAACTGTGTAACCTTGCTCAGGCTCTTTATCTCTCTGTACCTCAGTTTTCTCATCTGTAAGATGGAGACTGATAATAATGGTACCAATCTCAGAGGGCGTTATGATGAGGACTAAGTAAGGCAACCTGTGAAAGTGCTTACCCCACATCCGTACCTTGTAAGTACTCAATTAATTTTTTTTTTTTTTTTTTTTTTTTTTGAGACGGAGTCTCGCTCTGTCCCCCTGGCTGGAGGGGCAGTGGCGCTGCAAGCTCCGCCTCCCGGGTTCCCACCATTCTCCTGCCTCAGCCTCCCGAGTAGCTGGGACTACAGGCGCCCGCAACAGCGCCCGGCTAGTTTTTTTTTGTTGTTTGTTTGTTTTTTGCATTTTTAGTAGAGACGGGGTTTCACCGTGGTCTCGATCTCCTGACCTTGTGATCTGCCCGCCTCGGCCTCCCAAAGTGCTGGGATTACAGGCGTGAGCCACTGCACCCGGCCCTCAATTAATGTTAGGTATTAAGTTGCTACAGGAAAGATCACTGTAACTGGGCCTGCATCCTTTCTTTACTCAAACATTCACCAGGCATCTACTGTTCAGGTCTTTCTTGTCTCTGGGCAACAATGATGAATAAAATACAATTCTTATCCTCAAGGAGAAAACAGTCAGTCCAGGGAGACGAACTGTTTCTCCTTGAGAATAAGAACTGTATTTCTTATCAGTTACATGTCCTATGATTTGGTTAGAGAGAGTAATAACCATTAACATTTATTGACTCCTTAATACTGTGCTGGATTACTTTATTTAATATTTTTAGAAACTTATGAGGTAGGCACTATTATTTTACTATTGTTCAGATAAAGAAACTGCAGCTTAGAAAAATGATGTTCAGCTCTGTCAGACTCCAAAACTATGATTTTCACCATTTTTCTAACTGGGTGTTAACATATGAATACGTAACCATGTGCAATGGGTGCCCACAAATAGAGAAGATAATGCTGTGTTTTGAGAACCTGTGAAGTGGCAATGACATATGATACAGGTATTGATGGAAAAAGGGAAACTTGGCTGGGCGCAGTGGCACACGCCTGTAATCCCAGCACTTCGGGAGGCCGAGGCAGATGGATCACAAGGTCAGGAGATCGAGACCATCCTGGCCAACATGGTGAAACCCCATCTCTACTAAAACACAAAAAGTTAGCTGGGCGTGGTGGTGGGTGCCTGTAGTCCCAGATACTCAAGAGGCTGAGGCAGGAAAATCGCTTGAACCTGGGAGGCGGAGGTTGCAGTGAGCCGAGATCGTGCCACTGCTCTCCAGCCTGGTGATGGACCAAGACTCTGTCTCAAGAGAAAAAAAAAAAGGAAAAAGAGAAACTTACCAAAAGAATGAGGGGGTGAGGGAAGGCAGTTTACACCATGTGGTGTGGCCAGGAGCATCGCAGGACAGAGGGTGCAGAGGAGGGGAAGGAGATGAAAGGGGGGCGGGCCATTGGGAGTAGCCTTGTGTATAGTGCTAAGGAACTTGGATTCTGGTCACATGCTCAATAGTTTTTAAGAAATGAAAACACAGGATCAAAAAAAGAAAAAAAGTTTGCCAATGCCTGGCCTACGGGAGACCCTTGAACAAAACTCAAGAATAAAATAGAGGTGTGAGTCCTCTGGTATGGAGAGGAGGTGTGCGGAGAGCGTTGGGCAGCACATTTATTGGGATGGTTATTTACTGACTTTCTATTTCCACCTCTGGACTGTAGATTTTATAAATGCAGTGCCCATGTTAGTTTTGCTCATGATTTTAGTATTAGAACTGAACACAGTACTGGCACTTAGTAGACACCCTATAAATGTATATTGCTTATGTTTTGGGGTGATGGGAAACTCACAAGAGGAATCAGACATCATCCGTGGTCAGGCAATCAAAATTTGGGGATTCTTGGGCTGGGCCTTTGAGGGCAGTTAGACACTAACAGGCAAATTATGGCAAAGAGAGATATGTTGGAGAAGAAAGATCATTGATCCCAGGTGTGGAGGCACAACAGGGTATAGTGCATCCAGAGAACTCCAAGTAAGTTAGTCTGGCTAGAGTGGGGTTTTTCAGCCTCAACATTATCAACATTTGGGGCTGGATAATCCTTTGCTGTGTGCAGCTGTCCTCTACATTGTAGGATGTTTAGCAGCATCCCTGGTCACTCAATGCCAGTAGTTTCTCCCTCCCCCAGTTGTGACAACCAGAGGTGTTTCCAGACATGCCAGTTGTAATCCAAGGGGCAAACTCCCTCCCCTCCACACCTAATTCAGGACCATCGTCAGGGCTTTGCAAGAGAAGGAAACAAGTATGAGGACATAACACAATATGCTGCTAGAGAGAAATGCAGAGGGGAAATTATAAAAGACATGTGTGTCATGACCAAAGAGGACGGGCATTAGCTGAGACCAGTGGAAAATTCCTGAGAGATTCAAGCAGGGCAATGCCATTGTGTTTCAGGAAAATCTCTTGGCCTTTGTGGTTTGCAGGAGGTCAGAATTACCTACAAGGAGAATGGGTGTTCCAGTCTTCCAGGCAAGAAAAGAGGAATGTCAGAACCACGTGGTCACTGCTGGGGAATGGGAGTGGGGCTGAGAGATACCTTGGAGATGGAGCCAAGAGAACTTGGTCCTGAAGAAAAGAGATGGTGTCAGCATAGACGAAATGAAAGGAACCCTTTCAGGCATGAAGGGAAAACTAACCAAGAGCTCACTCTGTGGAAGCTAAACAGTTAATTCGCAAAAGGAAGCTGCTAATCAAATGAACAAGCATGAAGTGAAAATGCCAACCCCAGTGAAGACGCCGCCAAAGCTAGCAAAGGCAAATGGAGAAAACGCAGGCAGCATCAGTGAGCTGTTCCTGGAAATGGAGTCTAACTACATTAACGCATTCAGACAGAGGGAAACAGATGGTCGGTGTGATGTCCTCAGTCACTTCACAAGCTGGATAAATAATTGTTGCCAGGGAAGGAATAATAAAAGCAGGATTTTGCCAACATGAGCTGTTGCCCTGGCCTTTGGTTCCGGGAGTGCTTCTGGAGGCGAGGAAAAAGAAAATAAATCGAGAGAGAAGGGAAATCAATTAGCCCCTCACAGATGGGCCTCTGACATCCTAGTGACTCTTATTGTCACTAGTAGGAGAGGTTAAGTAAGATGGAAAGAGAAATAATACGGAGAGGGTTGTATCCAGGACTTTGTGAGATAAACTTACAGCAGCAGGAGCACCCAAAGTGCTTGTGGACCAGCTGTGGAGGACAGGGCAGGGACCAAGCCAGTCAAGCCAAGCGCCCCTGAGGGTGTGGAAAGTCAGGTTGACAGGAATGGCCTGAATCCGTGATGGATCCCCAAAATTCCACTGACTGGAGAAACCCACAAGGTGTCTATGGGGTTCTAGTGTGGGGAGAAGATAAGTTGATTTTCTAAACACAGGCTGTTTCCTTCCAATTAAATATATTACTTACAACAGTGTATATTATGCAAATTTATATTTTGAAGTAAATATTCAGCACAACTGGCTTGATCAGGGAACAGAAAGAGTATAGAAAAAAGAATAACACATAATTAAAGGTGAAGAATTATATAAGAGACATGCTAGACTCTGGCTTTAGGAAATGCTTAACAAATTGAGATGGAGAAGGAGGGAGAAGAAAGAGGATAGGGAAGAAGGAAAGGAGAAAAAAAAACAGGATGAAAGAGGGGAAGGAGGAAGAGAAGATGAAGAAGATTAAAGATGTAAGAAAAATCGTATTTTTTTTCTGACCAGAGAGAGTATTTATCAAGCCAGAGCCTGGGGCAATAATTTGAGATTTTGCTAATGGCTCTTTTATCATTCATATTTGAAATGTTATTGACATTTCTTTGGCATCTGAGTTTAATTTATTTTCATCTTTTCTGAATTTGATATCAGTAATACACATGAAGTCACACAGTGCCTAAATGAGACTTCAAGAGCAGTTGCTATAAATAAAGGAATTATTTGCATTTTTTACGCCTTCTTTACATGATTATTTTTTGATCCTGACAACAGTGTGGTGAGGGAGGCGGGAGACGTGTGATTATCCTTCATTTTTTTGTCGGTAGATACTGCAATACAGTCTTACAAAGCCTAGCGAGTCTTCCAAGCTTCTCCAGCCTATTGTGGTAGGGTTAGGATGAAAAATCAGGTCTTTTAATTCTTGGTCTAGTGTTCTTTCCACTACACCATGATGCTTGCTAAAAAAGACAGATTTACACATTAGAATCACAAACCCAGAGCAACTGTGAGACTCCCTTTGTCAGTTACCTGGTTGCATCTTTTGATGATTAATGCGAAGTCCCATTTCTCACTCAATCAATTTGCCTTTCAAGCAATTCATCACCACTAAAACCATTCCAGCACCTAATGTACTCTATCTGAGTGTCCCTGGTAGCTCATATCCCTGCCTTGAGTCCAATACAGCTCATTTCTTCCAGTAAGTTATCTTTGACCAATTCTATATTAGTTAACCTACTTTCAGACTAAAAGTTTCTTAATTCTTTGCTTGCACCACGTTTGGTTAAGCTTTTTTTAAAGTAGTAATTTTTGCTACAGTAAAGCCTTTTGATAAACTTTTATGTAGGGGAAAAAGGTTTAAAAAATTAGTTGAACAATTTGAAATTGCTATTTTGTAGGTAAAAACGGTCAAATACTGGCAGTTTCATATGGTTTAGCTTAATCTTAGCTATGATTTTTGTGGAGATTGTTTTCTTCCAATTTTCCTTTCCTCTCATTCAAGCAACTATGCTAGCCTGAGCTAATTGCTTGCCTAGGCCCCAAAATAAAAAGTGATAACAGAGAGGAAAATGAATCTTTTCTGCCTTTTTTAGATTTCAAAAACTTGGGCCTGTAAGAGAAGAAAATGGAATAAAGGAACAGATAAAGGTTTAGGAAAAAAACATTTTGTGTAAGATCCTGACCTTTTTACCCACTTGGCTGGGGGAAGAAAAATGATTCATTTAGAATAGAGAGAAGATGAGAGAGGGAACAGAGATGAGGGGGGATTAGAGCAAGCTCTGTGACTCTGTGTGGATTAGCCCATTTAAAATGGTCTAAGACAAGAGGGCTGGATCTGAAGGGACCATGGTTATGAGATCTAGGTGTGCAGATCACCTGCACACCTCTAAAGAGAACACTGCCATCATCAGTGAATGGAAGCCACAGGGAAGCCGAGACAGCACCTGGCATTTGCTGGGCTGGCAAACACCCAATGGTGTCTGAATTAGGGCTGTATTTACTGTCCTTTGATGGCCACCGGTATGATGCTTCTTGATCATCCACAAAGGAATGACTGCACTCTGTTCCCTGGGACCTTGCATGGCCCCTATCTATAGTCCTACAGCCAACAGCCCCTTTCACTCAGCACTCCAGCCTAAGCATTGTCTTAATACTTTTGCAATGTGCTTGAACAATTCACCCAAGGAAGAAATGTCTTTCAGGGACACTATTCCCACCTTACACTTGCATATGAACTTACAAACCCAGAACCACTTTTCTATCCAATCTTTCTTTAGGTTTTTCCAACAGATTTTTCAAGGAAGCCAAAAAGACAGAAAATTACTAAGAACGAAATTCTCTTTTTAATTTTTCCCACTGAGTCTTCATCAAGGGATAATCCCTATCTATCAGGACATATGACAGTTCTCCCTCATTTCAATGTTGTATTCATAAAAGGGAAGAAACTTCATGAAAATTTTATTCTAGGCACTTCAGGAAGATAATCTGACATTGATGGGCTACACTGATGAAGTGAAGGGAACCCAGATCTGGGGAGGTTTTTGCAGTCGTTCAGGTATGTGGTGATGCAGTGCCTCTTCAAAGGGGCACTGTTGCACCAGGCTTTGTTATTTAAACCTGAGCTAGTCACTAAAACAAATAATTTATTCAGAGAGTTCTCATTCTTTGGGACCCTAAAAATGTTAGGCTAGAAAATATTTATGAGACACATTTAAAGGCCCAAAACAGATTGTTGAAAGAAAGAAAGATTAATTTCATGGAGATTGCTTCCTCTTCACTAATGTGGTCTCTCTCCTCTTTAAACTCCTTCCCATGTGTTATCTCAGCAGCAAAGTCAGAACCTTCATTTGAAATGGAATTGTAAAGGACTCTGGCTGCAATGCTATTTGTTGATAAAGCAAAAATTGATTTTCAACAGAAGTTAGAATGAGGAAAGTCAAATGTGGAGGACAGTGTAAAACCTCTAACATTTTCATGAGCTTTAAAGGTAGACTCTGCTGTTCAGAGATTGCTCAAGACTGAACTGGTCCCTGCCCAGGTATCAGTGGACTGTGAGCAGAACCCAATTTACAAAGCACTTGCACATTGTTTATCTTGATTTTTATTTTTCTCTTTACTGCCCAGTTGCTCAAGCCAGAAATTGGACATTATCCTTATTTCTCTTTCTCTCCTTCAATCTGCACATCCAATCACCAATTTCCATAGCTCAATGGCTTTCAAATTTTAGCATGCATCAAAATTACTTGGTGGGCTTGTTAAAGTACAAATTGCATGGCCCCAGCTTCAGAGTTTCTGGGATAGGGTGTGAGAATTTAAATTTCCAACAAATTCC
This sequence comes from Papio anubis, assembly GCF_008728515.1. NCBI lineage: Eukaryota > Metazoa > Chordata > Mammalia > Primates > Cercopithecidae > Papio > Papio anubis. The sequence continues at coordinate 112,634,092 of NC_044983.1, forward strand.
CAAGTGATGCTGTTGATTCAGAGACCACATTTTGAAAACCACTGGTGTAGATGGATTCCTTAGCATCTTTCACATTCATCCATTTCTATTTCTATGATGGCTAATTTGAGTCATCATGGTACATCACCTGTATTATTGCAGTGACCTCCTTGGAAACACAAATCAGTTAATTTGGGCCCCTGCGTAAGACTTCAGTGGCCCTCTGGAGCCCAAAGGATGACATCCACACAGACCATCCATAATTAGTCCTCGACTTACTTCTCTAAACTCAACTCTTGCTAGATCTGCCCTAAACTCCCACAGTAGTAGTGGGTGTGTTCTCCCAATGGCCTGGAGCTCTGTCACACCTCCAAGCCTCTGTTCTATGCCATTTTCTCTGGAATATTTTCCCCACTGTCTTCTGCACAACCCCCAAGGGTCCTTCTGATCTCAGATTTCAAGTCATCTTTCATACAATACTATCTGCAATTTCTAGGGCTTCTGTAACAAACTACCACAAACTGGGTAGCTTAAAACAACTGAAATGTATTGTTTCTCAGTTTGGAAGCTAGAAGTCCAAAATCAAGGTGTCTTCAGGGCCATGGTCCATCTAAAGACTCTTTCTTGCCTCTTCAGTTTCTGGTGGTTGCCAGTAATCTTTGGCATGCCTTCATTTCACTCCAGTCTCTGCCTCTGTTTTCATATGACCTTTGCTGTGTGTCTCTGTGTCTCTCTCTTCTTACAGGAACCAGTCACTGGTGCTAGGGTCTATCCCATGCTGATATGACCTCCTACTAGTTTATTATATTTGCAAAGACCTAATTTCCAAATTAGGTCAAATTCACAAGTAGTAGGGGTTAGGACTTGAACATGTTTTGCAGGGGAGCAAAATTTAACCCACTACAGATGTCTTCAATCTATCCTCTAGCCTGGGTTAGGTCATCTATGATGGAGCACATTACTTTAATTGCCTATTTGCTTGCCTGTTGTCTCCACTAGACTACAAGCTTCTTGAGGATAGTCACTGTCTTATTATTATTGTATCTCCAAAGGTCAGCACATGCTATATGTCATAAACATAAGCAGATTTTGATCAATGAACTAAGAAATTTCTTTGTGTGAACTTCTGCAAACTGTTTAAGACTAGCGGAAGTAGAACTTGCCAGAAATTGACAAGTGATAAATTATTAGGATTTTTTGAATAGCGAAACTTGTATTTTATAATTTGTAGGACACAGTTGGAAAACTGATCCGATATTATATTTCTGGCACATGTGTTGTTTAGACTCAATAAATATGTATGTGTATGTGTGTGTATACATGCGTGTGAGCGTGTGTCAATTAAGTAGAGGTTGGAAACCTAAAAAATAAAGCATCAAACACATATTTTGGTTAAGAACATAAATATTAGCACACATAGTTTCCCATTTCTTTGTTTGTAAAGTAACAAAATGAAGTTTACTTAAGATACACTCAGAAGATGAAGCAAAGGGAAAATAAGGCTAGGAAAATAAGGTAAGACCAAGAATAAGGTTGCTAAATAAAATGTAGTTTATTTATTTCACCATCGTCATCCTTTCTGCACTAATCCAGCACCACTGAAGAGAACATACTTTTTTTTTTGAGAGGGAGTCTCACTCTGTTGCCAGGTTGGAATGCAGTGGCGTGATCTTTGCTCACTGCAACCTCCAACTCCTGGGTTCAAGTGATTCTGCCTCAGTCTCCCGAGTAGCTGAGACTACAGGTATGTGGTGCCACCATGCCCAGCTAATTTTTTTATTTTTAGTAGAGATGAGGTTTCACCATGTTGGCCAGGATGGTCTCAATCTCTTAACGTTGAAGTGAACATTCTTTTACGTGTCTTCTTGTATACCTACTAAATAATTCCTCTGTTATGGAAAGTCATGGAAACATAACTTCAGCTGTACTGGGTATTGTCAAGTTGCAACCTAAAGTAGTTGGGGCACTGTTCACTCCTCACTCCTGACTGTAAATGGCAAGCTTTTGTGGTTTAGCTACTATTTGGAATTTTTGCCATGAGCAAACATTTATGGTATTGAATTCTATCAGATTTTTAAAAGTGTTCATTGAGTTGATAATTTAGTTTTAATTTGTAACAAAGTTATATATGCATATAGTTTGAAGAGTCAAATATTTCTACAAGTTTTTTTTTTTTTTTTAAGCCACAGTTGCTTTCCTACCCCTCACATCTTTCCTACCCCCATCCTTCCTCAGAGACAAAATTTTAATCCTTTACTTGATTTTTTGGGGGGTATATAGCCCTATGTTTTGAAATAATACACTTGAATTACTATTTCTTACATGTCTAGTTTTAGACATTATCAATTGAACTACTACTATTGAAGGTAAGAACTTACCTCTCTGTAGAGTTACAACCCTTTATAAATCTTACACATCCTCCATTCTCTCATTATAATCCTTTTGGTTCACAATAATATTCAGTGTTTGTATATTATGACTATGTAAATGCCATTCACAGCCCATCCACCTATAATAATTTTGTTTCCTGAACAACTTTTTGTTTTCCTTACAACTAATAATTTCCTAGGCTTTGTTTGCTTAATTTTGTATATACTTGTTAGAATTCAACCCCAAACTTTGCCACGTGTTTAAATCTCATCCTAAGAAATTCTATTATTTTATTTTTCTAAGTGAGTTTATCTTGGAGCCTTCTGACTTGCTGCTTTCTGGACAGGTGCCTTCTACTTATAGCTGCTCTCCTGGCATCTCCCTAAATAACAGTTCAGGGGTTCTCTTCATGTCTATTTCATGTGTGATTTTCTGTTTACTGTATCTGTTGTATGCTTTCCCCCAGATTTTCTTGGTAGCTTTTGTGAAGTATATTCTCCCATAGTTTTTAGGAAAAGGTTACATGGAAAATAAATTTATTGACATCTTATATGTCAAAAAATGTTATTATTCTATGTTTAATAGTCTAGCTCAGTATCAAATTTGAAGATGAAAATAATTTCCCTTTAGATTTTTGAAGGTGTTTTTCTGTTGCCTTTGAGTTGTCAGCATTTCTTTTGATGATCTTTTATTTTCTTCTGGAAATTTACAGGATGGTTTCTTTGTCCCCAGTGTTCTTAGATTTCTCTATGATGTACCTTAGTGTAAGCCTGTTTTAGTCATTGAGTTAGGTACTTGATGATTCCTTCTATCTAAAAACTGATAAATATTTCACTTTTGAAAATTTTAACTATTATATTAATAATTTTATGCCTTTCAGGTTTCTATGTTCACTTTTCATGCAACTCTTAAGTTTTTATGTATATTTATACATATATACACCTACATACTGAAAACATTAAAAATAATTTTCCAAATGCATGTATTAGAAAAAAGGAAAGAATGAAAATCAATAAAGAGTGCTTGTATGTACATATATATTTTATACACACACACACAAATGTATGTTTGAAACCAGTAACATGGTTTTTCTTTCGGATTTTTGCATTATAGTCATTCACATGTGAAGTTTTGCCTAATTGTTTCTTTTTTCATACTGCCCTTGTCCAATTTAGAAATCAAAATTTTACTATACTTTAGAATGGATGAGAGTTATATTAGTTTCTTGTGGCTGCTGTAACAAATTAACACAAACTTGGTGGCTTAAAACAACAGAAATGAAGAAGTATGAAATCCAAACATTGGCAGGATCATGCTCCCTCCTCTCTAGAGGAAAATTAGCTTCCTGACTCTTCCAGCTTCTGGTGGCTACAGGCAGCTGTTGATTTGTGGTCATATCACTCTAATCTCTGCCTCTGTGATCGCCTCACTTCCCCCCTTCTGTCTCAAAAGTCTTTCTGCCTCTGTCTTATAAAAATAAATGTGATTGCTTGACCAATTAGACATAATAGATGTCTACAGAATACTCCACCCATCAATCACAGAATATACATTCCTCTCCTCTTCATATGGAACATACTCCAAATCAACCACATGTTCAGCCATAAAACAAGTCTTAATAATTAAAAAAAATGAAATCATACCAACTGTATTTATTCCTGGAACACAATGGATTAAAACTAACAATCAATACCAAAAGATCTCTCAAAACCACACGATTACATGGAAATTAAATAACTTGCTCCTGAATGACTATTGGGTAAACAATAAAATCAAGACAAATATAAAAAAATTTCAAATAAATTAAAACAGACACACAATATACGAAAATTTCTGGGATGTAGCAAAAGTCACTGTCTTTTTAAGAGGAAAGTTTATAGTGCTAAACGCCTATCTCAAAAAGTTAGAAAGATCTCAAATTAGCAATGTAACATCACACCTAGAGGAACCAGAAAAACAAGAACAAACTAACCCCAGAGGTAGCAGAAGAAGATAACTAAAATCTGGGAAGAACTGAATAAAATTGAGACCCCAAAATCTATATAAAGATCAAGAAAACAAGAAGTTGGTTACTTGAAAGGACAAACAAGATTGAAGGACCACTAACATTAACAAAGAAAAAGAGAGAAGATCCAAATAAGCACAATGAGAAACCACAAAGGTGACATTTACAATTGATCCCACAGAAATACAAAAGATCCTCAGAGACAGTTAGGAACACCTCTATGCAAACAAACTAGAAAATCAAGAGGAAATGGATAAATTCCTGGAAACACACCATATTCCAGGACTGAATCAGCAATAAATTGAAACAGAAAAGACCAATATCGAGTTCTGAAAGTGAATCAGCAATAAAAACATATCAATGAATAAAAGCCCTAGACCACATGGATTCACAGCCAAATTCTACCATAGATACATAGAAGGGCTGGTACCAATTCTACTGAAACTATTCTGAAAACTGAGGAGAGACGCCTCCCTAACCATTCTATGAAGCTGGCATTATCCTGATAGCAAAACCTTGCAAATACATAATGAATAAAAAAAACTACAGGCCAATATCACTGATGAACATGGAAGCAAAAATCCTCAACAAAATACTAGCCAACTGAATTCAACAGCACGTCAAAAAGTTAAATCACTATGATCAAGTAGGCTTCATTCCTAAGAAGCAAGGTTGGCTCAATGCATGCCAATCAATAAATGTGATTCATCATATAAACAGAATTGAAAACAAAAATTATAGGATCATCTCCAAAGATGCAGAAAAAGCTTTCAATAAAATCTACCATCTATTCATGATAAAAATCCTCAAGAAACCAGGATCAAAAGAACATACCTCAAAATAATAAGAGACATATAGGACAAACCCATAGCTAACATCATACTGACTTGACAAAAACTGGAAGCATTCCCCTTGAGAACTGGAACAAGATAGCGATGCCCACTCTCACCACTCCTATTTAACATAGTATTAGACATGCTAGCCAGAGCAACCAGGCAAGAGAAAGAAATAAAAGGCATCCAAACAGAAAAAGAATAAGCCAAACTATTTCTCTTCACAGACAATATGATTTTACAGCTAGAAAACCCTGAAGACTCCACCAAAAGGCTCCTGGAACTTATAAATGACTTCAGTAAAGTTTTGGAATAAAAAAATCAATATACAAAAACCAGTGGCATTTCTACATATCAATAATGCTCAAGCTGAGAGTCAAATCAAGAAGGAAATCCCATTTACAATAGCCACAAAAGGTACCTAGGAATACATCTAATCAAGTAGGTAAAGGATCTCTACAAGGAGAACTACAAAACACTGATAAAATAAATCATAAATGACACAAATGAAAAGACATTCCATGCTCATGGGTTAGAAAAATCAATACTGTTAAAATGACCATACTGTCTAAATAAATCTACAAATTCAATGATATTCCTATCAAACTACCAATATCATTTTTTCACAGAACTAGAACAAATCTATTCTAAAATTCTTATGGAACCAAAAGGAGCCCAAATAGTCAAAGAAATCCTAAGCAAAAAGAACAAACCTGGAGTCATGGCATTATCTGACTTCAAACTATACTATAAGGCTACAGTAACCAAATCATCATGGTACTGGTACAAAAACAGACACATAGACCAATGGAACAGAACAGATAACCCAGGAATAAAACTTCACACCTACAGCCATCTACCTTTAACAAAGTTGACAAAAATAAGCAATGGGGAAAGGTTTCCCTATTCAATAAATTGTGCTGGTATTGTTGGTGAGCCATATGCAGAAGAATGAAATTGGACCCCTACATTTTACCATATGCAAAAGTTAACTCAAGATGGATTAAAGCTTTATTTGTAAGACCTCAAACTCTAAGAATCCTAGAAGACTAACTAGGAAACACCAAGGGCTTTGGGAAAAAAATTATGACTAATTCCTCAAAAATAATTGCAATAAAACCAAAAATTGACAAGTGGGATCTAGTCAAATAAAAGAGCTTCTGCACAGCAAAAGAAACTATCAACAGAGTACACAGACGACCTACAGAATGGGAGAAAATATTCACAAACTATGCCTCCAATGAGCTCTAATATCCAGAATCTATAAGGAACTTAAAGCAACAAGCAAAACCAAATAACCCCATTAAAAAGTGGGCAGAGGACATGAACAGACACTTCTTAAAAGAAGACATGCAAGCGGCCAAGAAACATATGAAAAATGCATCACATCATTACTCATCAGAGAAATGCAAAATCAGAAGTCGATAACATCTCACACCTGTCAAAATGGCATTATTAAAGAGTCAAAAAACAACAGATGCCGGCAAGACTGTGCAGAAAAGGGAAGGCATATACGACATTGGTGGGGATTTAAATCAGCCACTGTGGAAAGCAGTTTATAAATTTATCAAAGAATTTAAAACAGAAGTATCACTCAATTCAACAACCCTATTACTGAGCATATATCCAAAATATAAAAAACTATTAGATCCCATTTGTCAATTTTAGCTTTTGTTGACATTGCTTTTGGTATTTTAGTCATGAAGTCTTTGCCCATGCCTATGTCCTAAATGGCATTGCCTAGGTTTTCCTCCAGGGTTTTTATGGTTTTAGGTCTTAAGTTTAAGTCTTGAATCCATCTTCAGTTAATTTTTGTATAAGGTGTAAGGAAGGGGTCCAGTTTCAGTTTTCTGCATATGGCTAGCCAGTTTTCCCAACACCATTTATTAAATAGGGAATCCTTTCCCCATTGCTTGTTTTTGTCAGGTTTGTCAAAGATCAGATGGTTGTAGATGTGTGGCATGATTTCTGAGGCCTCTGTTCCATTCCATTGGTCTACATATCTGTTTTGGTACCAGTACTGTGCTGTTTTGGTTATTGTAGCCTTGTAGTATAGTATGAAGTCAGGTAGCGTAATGCCTCCAGCTTTGTTCTTTGTTCTTTTTGCTAATTAAACTAAAGAGCATCTCCACAGCAAAAGAAACTATCATCAGAGCGAACAGGCAACCTACAGAATAGGAGAAAATTTTTGCAATCTATCCATCTGACAAAGGGCCAATATCCAGAATCTACAAGGAACTTAAACAAATTTACAAGAGAGAGAGAGAAAAAAAAAAAACAACCCCATCAAAAAGTGGGCAAAGGATATGAAAAGACACTTCTCAAAAGAAGACATTTATGCAGCCAACAAACATAAAAAAAGCTCATCATCACTGGTCATTAGAGAAATGCAAATCAAAACCACAGTGAGATACCATCTCATGCCAGTCAGAATGGTGATCATTAAAAAGTCAGGAAACAACAGATGCTGGAGAGGATGTGGAGAAATAGGAACACTTTTACATTGTTGGTGGGTGTGTAAATTTGTTCAACCATTGTGGAAGACAGTGTGACGATTCCTCAAGGATCTAGAACTGGAAATACCATTTGACCCAGCAATCCCATTACAGAGTATATACCCAAAGGATTACAAATCATTCTACTATAAAGATAAGTGCACATGTATGTTTATTGCAGCACTATTCACAATAGCAAAGACTTGGAACCAACCCAAATGCCCATCAATGATAGACTGGATAAAGAAAATGTAGCACATATACACCATGGAATACTATGCAGCCATAAAGCTTATATCCCAAACCTCAGCATCACTCAATATACCCAGGTAACAAAGCTGTTCATGTACCCCTGAATCTAAAATAAAACTCAAAACAAAAATTTTTTTTTTTACTAAGAATCCTTAAAAAGTGTGTGGAGAAATTGGAACTCTTTTGCACCATGGTGGTGCAACCACTATGAAAAAGAGTATAGCAGTTCTACAAAATATTAAAAATAGAATTACCATATGATCCAGCCATTCTACTTTTGGATATATAGCCACAAAAATGTTAATGCTGGATCTTGAGGACATATTTTCATACCCATGTTTATAGCAGCATTATTCAAAATAGCCAAAAGGTGGAAGCAACTCAAATGTCCATTGACTGATGAACAGATAAACAAAATGTGGCATATACACACAGTGGTATATTACTCAACCTTACATGAGAAGGAAATTCTGACTCACGCTATAATATGAATGAGCCTTGAAAACATTATGCTAAGTCAAATAAGTAAGTGACAAAGAGACAAATATCATATATGTCTACTTATAGGAGGTATCAAGAATAGTCAGACTCATAGAAATGTAAAATAGAGTGGAGGCTGCCAAGGGCTCGGGGGAGGGTGAAGTGGAGAGTTGTTGTTTAATGAACATAGTTTCAGTTTTGCAAGATAAAAAAGTCCTGGAAATTGCTTGAACAACAATGTGAATTTACTGAACACTACTGAACTGTATACTTACATGGGTAAGATGCTAGATTTTACATTATATGTGTTTTATCACAGTTGTAAAAGTTTTTAAACATAAAATGAAAATTAGATCCTTCTATTTCAACACACACACACACGTGCACACACACACTAAAGATCTATGTGATTGGGTTTAGAGTCCACCCAAATAATCCAGGATAAACCCTTCCTCTCAAAATTCTTAAATTAATTACATATTTTGCCACATACAAGGTCATACTCACTGTTTTGCCATGTCAGGTAATATTCATAGGTTCCAGGGATTAGAACTTGCAAATATTTTGAGGTGACCACTCTTCAACCTATTACAAAGAAATTTAGCTCTTCTTTTTTTCAATATTCTGGAGTAATTTTTATAAAATTGAGATCAACTATTTCATGAAAATTCCTGTAAAATCACCCACACACTTTCATTATTTTTATAGCCAATTTTAATAAATTATTTTAACTATTCAATTTCTTTAATGTTTACAAATGTAATCTAATTTTCCTTCTGATCTTGAATTGGTTTTGACTAATTTTGTTGTCCTAGGAAATAGTTCAGTTTCTCTAAGTTTTAAGATTTATTGGCATAATGGTATTTGGAATATTCGGTAATGGATTTTTCCATTGCCACTGCATCTCCAGTGTTTTGTCCTTTTCATGCCAAATACTATTTATGAGAATTTGTTACAATGTATAGATAACTGTTGTCTAGGATGTATTCACTTTATCACTCTAGTGGATAAAACAAGTTCACTTGTTTTAATCCCCTATTGCATCTTTGTTTGCAATTTTATAAATTTCACTCTCATAACTATTATTTTTCTCTTTCTGCTTTATTGAATTATTTGGCTGTTCATTTTTTAGTATCTTGGGTTGTGATTCCTATTCCATTGATGTCATCCTTTCATTTTTTCTAATACATGCATTTAAAACTATTCATTTACCCTAGCTGACTTAACTGCATTTGGGAAATTTTGACATGTAATGGTTTTACTATTTTTCAGTTTTCAATATTACGTCTTCCACAACCCATGATTTAGAAGTACATTTTAAATTTTCCAAATACATTTTTGCAATATAATTCTAATTTTATTGCTTTGTCATTAGAGAATGTGATCCATATGATAGGAATTGCTTGACATCTTGTTAAGTATATTGTGGACTAATTTTCAGGTAATTGTTCAAAATGATCCCTATATAATTGAGCTTAATATGCATTGTCTAATTTTTATGTCAATCTAGCCTCTTTTCTTTCAATTTTATTTTTTTGTTATTGTTCAACTCTATATCTTATTTTGTTGTTCAATTTTTATCCTTACTAGGTTTTTGATTGCTTGATTTATATATTACAAAAAGAAGGTTACTAAAAGTCTCTCGTTATGATTATGGATTTGTGATTATCCTTTTCTTCTTCTTATTCTATTAATATTTGCTTTTCATATTTTGAGTCTGTTGTTAGGTGTGCATAAGTTCAATCTTGATATATATTTTTACTGAACTATTTCTTTCACTATTTTATATTTATCCCTAACATTTCTTTTTTTGTCCACAAGTAATTATTCTAATATTAACAGAGCCACGTCAACCTTATTTATGCATTTTCCAGGCATATTTTAAAATGATGTATTTCAATACTTTGGGATTGTATTGGCATTTTCATAAAAAGGATACTAGTTCTCTACATATATTTATAATTGTTACTGATCAATGTGGATGTATTTCTCTTATCACATATTGAACTTTTTCCACACGTTTTTCTCCTTGTTTTCTATCTTCTATTAGAATGTTCCACTCTCCCTATTCATTTATTCTTCTTTCACAATGGTTTGGAAGTTTTATCAATTACAATGCATTTCTATTTAGATTTTAACTTTTCTACATTAGGCAAGTTACCTAATCTATGTATGAGTTTTCATATCTCTAGAAATGAGTTGATGAGAAAAATATTCTTTTTTTCTAAATTATACTTTAAGTTCTAGGGTACATGTACACAACGTGCAGGTTTGTTACATATGTATACATGTGCCATGTTGGTGTGCTGTACCCATTAACTCGTCATTTACATTAGGTGTATCTCCTAATGCTATCCCTCCCCTCTTACCCCACCCCACAACAGGCCCCAGTGTGTGATGTTTCCCTTCCTGTGTCCAGGTGTTCTCATTGTTCAATTCCCACCTATGAGTGAGAACATGCAGTGTTTGGTTTTTTGTCCTTGCAATAATTTGCTGAGAATGATGGCTTCCAGCTTCATCCGTGTCCCTAAAAAGGACAGGAACTCATCCTTTTTATGGCCGCATAGTATTCCATGGTTTATATGTGCCATGTTTTCTTAATCCAGTCTACCATTGATGGACATTTGAGTTGATTCCAAGTCTTTGCTATTGTGAATGGTGCCGCAATAAACATACGTGTGCATGTGTCTTTATAGCAGCATGATTTATAATCCTCTGGGTGTATACCCAGTCATGGGATGGCTGGGTCAAATGGTATTTCTAGTTCTAGATCCTTGAGGAATCACCACACTGTCTTCCACAATGGTTGAACTAGTTTAAGTGCCACCATTGTAAAAGTGTTCCTATTTCTCCACATCCTCTCCAGCGCCTGTTGTTTCCTGACTTTTTAATGATTGCCATTCTAACTGGCATGAGATGGTATCTCATTGTGGTTTTGATTTGCATTTCTCTGATGGCCAGTGATGATGAGCATTTTTTCATGTGTCTGTTGGCTGCATAAATGTCTTCTTTTGAGAAATGTCTGTTCATATCCTTTGCCTACTTTCTGATGGGGTTGTGTTTTTCTTGTAAATTTGATTGAGTTCTTTGTAGATTCTGGATATCAGCCCTTTGTCAGATGAGTAGATTGCAAAAATTTCTTCCTCATTCTGTAGGTTGCCTTTTCACTCTGATGGTAGTTTCTTTTGCTGTGCAGAAGCTCTTTAGTTTAATTAGATCCCATTTGTCAATTTTGGCTTTTGTTGCCATTGCTTTTGGTGTTTTAGATATGAAGTCCTTGCCCATGCCTATGTCCTGAATGGTATTGCCTAAGTTTTCTTCTAGGGTATTTATGGTTTTAAGTCTAACAGTTAAGTCTTTAATCCATCTTGAATTAATTTTTGTATAACGTGTAAGGAAAGGATCCAGTTTCAGCTTTCTACATCTGGCTAGCCAGTTTTCCCAGCACCATTTATTAAATAGGGAATCCTTTCCCCATTTCTTGTTTTTGTCAGGTTTGTCAAAGATCAGATGGTTGTAGATGTGTGGTATTATTTCTGTTCTGTTCCATTGGTCTATCTCTCTGTTTTGGTACCAGTACCATGCTGTTTTTGTTACTGTAGCCTTGTAGTATAGTTTGAAGTCAGGTAGCATGATGCCTCCAGCTTTGTTCTTTTGGCTTAGGATTGACTTGGCAATGTGGGCTCTTTTTTGGTTCCATATGAACTTTAAAGTAGATTTTCCAATTTTGTGAAGAAAGTCATTGGTAGCTTGATGGGGATGGCACTGAATCTATAAATTACCTTGGACAGTATGGCCATTTTCATGATATTGATTCTTCCTATCCATGAGCATGGTATATTCTTCCATTTGTTTGTGTCCTCTTTTATTTCATTGAGCAGTGGTTTGTAGTTCTCCTTGAAGAAGTCCTTCACATCCCTTGTAAGTTGGACTCCTAGGTATTTTATTCCCTTTGAAGCACTTGTGAATGGGAGTTCACTCATGATTTCTCTCTCTGATTGTCTGTTATTGGTGTGTAAGAATGCTTGTGATTTTTGCACATTGATTTTGTATCCTGAGACTTTGCTGAAGTTGCTTATCAGCTTAAGGAGATTTTGGGCTGAGACGATGGGGTTTTCTAAATATACAATCATGTCATCTGCAAACAGGGACAATTTGACTTCCTCTTTTCCTATTTGAATACTCTTTATTTACTTTTCCTGTCTGATTGCCCTGGCCAGAACTTCCAACACTATGTTTAATAGGAGTGGTGAGAGAGGGCATCACTGTCTTGTGCCAGTTTTCAAAGGGAATGCCTCCAGTTTTTGCCCATTCAGTATGATATTGGCTGTGGGTTTGTCATAAATAGCTCTTATTATTTTGAGATAAATCCCATCAATACCTAATATATCGAGAGTTTTTAGCATGAAGGGCTGCTGAATTTTGTCAAAGGCCGTTTCTGCATCTATTGAGATAATCATGTGGTGTTTGTCTTGGTTCTGTTCATATGCTGGATTATGTTTATTGATTTGCATATGCTGAACCAGCCTTGCATCCCAAGGATGAAGCCCACTTGATCATGGTGGATAAGGTTTTGATGTGCTGCTGGATTCAGTTTGCCAGTATTTTATTGAGGATTTTTGCATTGATGTTCATCAGGGATATTGGTCTAAAATTCTCTTTTTTTTTGTTGTTGTGTCTCTGCCAGGCTTTGGTATCAGGATGATGCTGTCCTCATAAAATGAGTTAGGGAGGATTCCCCCTTTTTCTACTGATTGGAATAGTTTCAGAAGGAATGGTACCAGCTCCTCATTGCACCTCAGGTAGAATTCGGCTGTGAATCCGTCTGGTCCTGGACTTTTCTTGGTTGGTAAGCTATTAATTATTGCCTCAATTTCACAGCCTGTTATTGGTCTATTCAGAGATTCAACTTCTTCCTGGTTTAATCTTGGGAGGGTATATGTTTCCAGGAATTTATCCATTTCTTCTAGATTTTCTAGTTTATTTGTGTAGAGGTATTTATAGTATTCTCTGATGATAGTTTGTATTTCTGTGGAATCGGTGGTGATATCCCCTTTATCATTTTTTATTGTGTCTATTTGATTCTTTTCTCTTTTCTTCTTTATGAGTCTTGCTAGAAGTCTATCAATTTTGTTGATCTTTTCAAAAACCAGCTCCTGGATTCATTGATTTTTTGAAGGGTTTTTTGTATCTCTTTCTCCTTCGGTTCTGCTCTGATCTTAGTTATTTCTTGCCTTCTGTTAGCTTTTGAATGTGTTTGCTCTTTCTTCTCTAGTTCTTTTAATTGTGATGTTAGGGTGTCAATTTTATGGAAACTGAACAACCTGCACCTGAATAACTACTGGGTACATAACGAAATGAAGACAGAAATAAATATATTCTTTGAAGCCAATGAGAACAAAGACACACATACCAGAATCTCTGGTACACATTTAAAGCAGTGTGTAGAGGGAAATTTATAGCACTAAATGCCCACAAGAGAAAACAGGAAAGAGAAAAAAATTCTTAACTGAGTTACTGTTAGAATTAAATCAGATAATATAGCTAACACATTCAGATATTTAGCATATTGTCTGACTCACAGTAAACAAAGTAGATTGTTATGATGATGATGATGATTAATATTTTGAACCTTTGCCAAAAATGATCTGAAAATCTTTCCAGACATTCATCTAATAGACAATGTTTGAGAACTAGATTGTATATTCTAGTGCGATAGTATAGTTTATTAGTGTGCAGGGAGTTTAATTATGTGCCTTCCTGCTACAGCCTTTAGTGGGAAGTTGAAATATCAGCACTGTGGGAAATTGATTGATTAACTCAATCAAGATCATTCTCAAAGATGACTCCAAAAATATATCTGACAGCTTGTGGCTGAGGAAATCAGTCCGGCTTCAGGAGTAGGAGGAGACAGGTAGAGAGATCATTTTCTTTTAATGATTAGTTCTGTACAAGAGGGATGGCATTTGATAACCCCATGTAGAGAGTCCTTCCTTTTGCATGTGGGGTCTTGAATATATCTTTTTAAAATTCACTCCAAGAAGATTTTTGTTTCAACCTCTGGGGCTTACTGGTATTTATTTACCCTTCAGGATGTATTTTTTAACACAGAATATACACCACAAAATAAACTATAATTTTAGTGGAAATGTACTGCAGAAAGGTCATTATGAAGCACTGAAATAGAGAAGGGTCTATTTCACATAACCATGTAATGGAGGCACAGATCACTGCCCGTGCTTTCCAGTCCTGAGATAATAATTACAGATACCTAGGTAATGTACCCGGGGCAGTTGCAGGGCAGGGCATCCTTCTTTCTCTCTCCTTGTGCTTGACAAAGTGGCTTACCAATTAGATTCATGAAAAGAACTAAGAAAAGACCTCTGGTGGGTACTCTATTTTTCACCTCTAGCAAATGTGCCTGTGCACATGTGTACAAGCCCTCTCTCTCTCTCTCTCTCTCTCTGCTCCTCTCAATTTCTATTTCAACTGTCAGTGTCAAGAAGAAAGTTGCCATCTCACAAGTCACCTCATTCCATTCTAGGGCTGCTCTGACAGTTAAAAAGATAAAATCCTAATGCTGTCATTCCAAATCTTAGGCCTAACAACTGATGTCATCAACTTTTTATCAGCATGCCTTCTGTGTGCTCATTCAAGACCCTGAGAAAATTTTAGACAGGATAGAATTCAGAGCAGAACTTGCAATACATCATTAAAGTCATGTTTGTTAATCTATAAGCTTTGTGTATATTCATTGTAAGAAGCTAAAATTTAAAGGGAACATTGGAATGTTTCATTGAAAACATTTCAATGGCTCTATGTCATCTCCATCAGTGTCACCTAAAGTGTGGTCTATGGGCCGGCATTGCACTGCAACTGTTCATTTTCATTCAGCAACAAGATAAGTACAGAAATGAAGAATAAGTATAGTTACTTGGAAGAGTGGTTTTATGTAGTTTATTCTCATAATTAAAGATTTGGGTACTGTGTCATTATTTTCTTTTTTAAATTATTCATTTTAATGTGTTTTACAAAAAGATTGGCCTGTGAAAGAATAAAAGTTAAAAAGAAAAACGAATCTTTTGCCAAAGCAGTTTGCTAAATGTTGAACTATAGGGTTAAGTCCCAGATCTTGGTATAATCCACAAAGTCACTGATATCCTGGTCCCTGCTCAATTCTCCAACCTTAGCACCTGCCTCTTGCTCTCCCATTCACAGCACTGAGATCTCACCATATAAAGTCACACACTCTGGTCTTTTAGAAATTCTAGTCCCTCTGCCTAGAATGCCTTTTATATTCTTAGCTGGCTGCTAGATTTCTACATATCAGTTGAGCCTCACCTTTCTGTGTGAGTCAAGGCCCTTAGCTGCAAGTGATAGACACAACTCAAATTATTTAAACAGGAAGGAAATCATGGACAGAGATGGGGTTGGCTTGACACTCTACAGGATCCAGGTACTAGAACTACAAGAACTATTTCAGTTATCTCTCTCTGTGGATGTTTCTTCTCACACTCTCTCTTTCTGACAACCCTACCATTCTCTTAGTATTACTGTTTTACTCAGTTTTACAGTAGACAGGCTTGCTCCATATGGCAGAAGACATTGTAGAACCAGCTATGTCAACATAACTTAACAATGCAAGAAGAAAGAGAAGATGTCTTCCTTGGCTTCAGAATAAAATCATTCTAGAAAGGATTCATCTTGTTTTCAATTGTATTAAGTGCTCACTTTTGGCCTTTGGAAGGATTTCTGTGACCAAAGAGAAGGGACATTCTCTGCAGTTCAATTTCCACCCTTCCACTGCAGAGATTGTTTTAAAATGCAATTACAATTTTATCTCTCTCCATCTTTTAGCCCTCTTTTTCTTCTGCATCTACAGGAAGAAAATTCTAGATATTTTGTACTGTGTGAGCAAGGTTTGCTGTTTCCCACCACTTTTACTGGAGGAGTAAAAAAAGTGCAACCATTTCTTGAATCTATGTCTTTCATATGCTGAAATAGCCTTCTCCCAGTAGTTCAGGTCGCGAATCTCTAAGCATCTCTTAAAACTGACGGCGATGTCGCCTTCTCAGCAGGTTTTCTCTGATTGTCTCTAAATAAAGGTACTAATTACTCATGGAGACTATTTTACACTTCATATACTTTTGTTGGTGTACCTCTAATGTTCTACTATAATAACATGTCTTTCTTTTATAATACATTTTCTACTAAACTCTGAGCTTATCCACATTGTCTAGCATAATGTTTGGCACATAGTAAATGTCAATTTTATGTTTGTTGAAATAAATTATAGCACTGATTCTTCTTGTATTACAGATGCCTGTTTATATACCTTCCTTTCATACTAAAGTCTGAATGTGGAGAAGTCATCATTGCATCCTCAGGAATTCACACACTGTTTAACACATAGTAACTGAAAAGAAATAAAAGATGTATAATTAAATGAATAAATTAAGTGGAAAATGAGTATATTTGGATTTTCCTTAATGACTCTACTAAGGCTTCATGTGCTAAAGAGAGTGGCTGGTCTTGTGGGGTCACATGGGCCTTGTTTTTGAGTCTCCCTTCTTTATAACTTATCATATGACATTGGGTACAAGACAGGTGAGCAGGGGCTACTTAGCTTACAGAGACAGAATTGGTCAGTGGGCACTGGGCCATAGCTGAGGCCCATGACTACATCCTAGTTCTACTCAATGTTTGTTAAATAACTCCTCAGGTCAACTCCCTTCCCTTGTAGTCCTTGGGATCTAAAAGGCAGGTATCTTCTGCTCTAAATTATTGGCTAGCTACAAAGAAACATACACCTCTAGAGGAGCTGTTTATACAGATTCTCTTAAGGCATAAACAGCCAGCTAGTGATCTGGTTCTGCCAATATTTGCCTCAGGAACTGTGTGTATCTTGCATATGGGGTTAAAGTGGGCAGCACAGAAGGGAGGAGCCATGGGAAGGGTGGCTAACCATTGTATATAAGAACAAAGTCTGACCATGATAACCATTGCCATGGTGACAGCCAGTCCTGTCTCTCCAGAGCACACATAACTTATCATTAGCTGTCCCTTCCACAGTGTCAGGCTGACACAACCGGAGGAGTCTTTAATGTCTCAAAGCTGCACACATGAGAGGGTTATACCTTAGCCATTCATTTCTGTTAAGCAAAAGCTAAGAACAATCTCTTATGTCCTTGTTTTCTGGGATTCCTCATCACGTCGGGAGACTGGAAGGCAGACATATTTGGTGTAGGGTCTTGATGTGTCTTGTTTGAAAAAATGCCATGATCTGATTAGAAACAATCACTTTGGAAGGGACTTTGTAAGAGTAAGATATTTTTTGCTATTCTTGAGCATTCTATCTTTTATAAAAATGCTTGATAATTAATACTTGATAATTTGTTGATCTCCTGTAAAATCCTCTAGAGAAGGTCCCTGTTAAGTTCACTCTTTGATCAATGCATAAATGGGCACAGGTCTGTTTCAAAATATGCTTATTGTGTTAGCATGATTGTGCATTAGAATTTGCTAGAATGATCGTGACCTCCACAATAAAATTGCATAGCAGAAACATTATTTAAAACTTTGGAATATTTAACTACTATTATTCATTCACCTCTTATGAGTACAATTATGAGATTTGACTATACCAATGGGATCAGACTTGCTATGTTGCCTAACACATAGTTGATACTCAAAAACATTTATTGAATAAATAAGTAAATTAACAACAACAAACCTTAGGTGTGTGATTATAAATACAGTGACTGGAGTGAAATCCTGAGAAACAGAAAATGAAGACAAACACTGTATCCAATCTCAAATATTTGCTATTTTTCAAATATGTCAGGCTGCTCAACCTTCAACATCTTGGAGCATGTTGTTCTTTCTGCCTTGAATGTCCTTCTGCACTTTGTCCACCTAATAAACTCCTACATAATCAATCCTGTGCTCACCTCTCCCCAACCTCAGCCTCTTTTACCGTCTCAACTAATGGAAGAATTAGTGATTCTTTCCTGCACATCCCACTATAAATTGTAACTTCCTATCAGTGTTGATTCCACTAACCACATGGGACAGGACTGTCATGACATCTGCATTTAGAACTTCATCCAGCTCTCTCAAGGCCAAATATGTCTTACTTAGCTTTATATTTTCAAGGACTGCATAGAGTTAGGACTCAATAAATGTTTCTTTGAAAAAATAATTTCAGTATACAGATAAGAATAAGATTCACATGCACCCAGAATTCGTACACTGGAGACAGAGGAGCATTGACTCAAATCCAAATTATTTAAAGTCACATAGGACATAAGTGGTGACCTCTGAAGGCCTGCTAAGATTGGAAACTGGCTCTGTCTAATGTCAAAACCCATGTTCTTTTTGCGATGTTGTGAATTACGTCTGGGGCTGTGGAAGTGGACTGGAGCAAGGAGGAAACATTCCTGAAATAGGTCATTAAATTTAACATCTGTGAGTGCCTAGGATGGCGCTGGTCCAGAGAAGTGATCACAGAAGCAGGGAGAAACGGAAATATGATGCCATTCCTCTAGGCTCCATAATGCCTAGATTTCACATGCCAGGAGAGGATTCCTGGTATACCTCTTCAAATCATTCTCCACAACTAGTAAAAGAAGCAAAGGCATGCACTCTATTTTGAAACAAGACTGTAGTAAACTCTGAGAGAAATTCAGGTTTTGCTTCCCACCACATTCAGGCCCATAGAGGCACTTAAATACTTAGTGAACAAATGAACATAAACCCAAAGCAAATATGTGGCTAGAGTAACATTTCTAGCTCTCCTTACGAAGTTGTGGTATCTCAAATTTTAGTTGGGTTTATTTTTACCTTAGAGTTAGGGGAGGTGATGGAGGTAAAAACAGAACTTCTCTGAAGGAATGTGATATGGCTTGGCTGTGTCCTCACCCAAATCTCATCTTGAATTGTACTCCCATAATTCCCATGTGTTATGGGAGGGACCCGGTGGGAGATAATTGAATCATGGGGGTGGTTTCCCCTATACTGTTCTCATGGTAGTGAATAAGCTTCATGAGATATGATGGTTTTATCAGGGGTTTCCGCTTTTGCATCTTCTTCATTCTGTCTTTGCCTGCTGCCGTCCATGTAAGATGTGATTTGCTCCTCCTTGCCTTCTGCCATGATTATGAGGCTTCCCCAGACACATGGAACTGTAAGTCCAATTAACAATCTTTCTTTTGTAAATTGCCCAGTCTTGGGTATGTCTTTATCAGCAGCATGAAAAAGAATGGTGCTTGTTTTGAATTTTATTCCTACCATTTGATGTAGTGAAAAGGAATTTTTCCAGAGTTCCCTTAAATACTTCACATCTCCAGGCAGTGGTACTTTAATATCTTTTAAAATATGAAAAGCTTTTCCCCCACAGTCTTCCACCTGGCTCTATCCCCAGGGTGACTTGCTGAACTGCACAGCATCTCTGCTGCACCTGTGTTTGATCTTGCAAGCACTGAACTGCAGTCTTTGGGCCTTGGACTAAAGACAACTTCCAGTACTTACATAAAGCTGCTTTGAGCACTCTGCCAAGGACTTGGGAGACACTTTTTACAAAGAAACAAATACATTTGGTTTCTGGAGTTAGCAGAAGTCCAGGCCAATTTTTTTTTCCTGCCTTTTCTTTTTCTCTGTCTCAGTCTGAGATGTAACTAATTATATACAGGGGCTAAGGGAGAAGCCATCAAAATCGCTTCTTCACACAGACTATGGGCTACAAGGAAATCCAGGTCAGCATTGTCATCCAGAAATGCAAATTAAAATAATAGCCTCTGTCTGCATGTCAGGGATTACAAGCTTGAAAATATGGTGGCAATACAGGAAGTGCAGTTCACAAGCTCACAACCGGAAAAAGTGTATTCTTTCTCCTTGGATGATATAAATCTATTTTCTGAGGCTTTGAGCATTGTCCCAGAATGCCTTCAATGTTAAATCTCTGAAGTGTCTACAAAAAACAAGAAGGTCTTGGTGCCTGGAATGAACTTTCTTTGGCCTTGAAGACAGGCTGAGTGTCTGGTTTCCTAATAGCAGCATTGCAATCAATTCCAGGGCAGAAGCTATACTCAATTGCATGCTGCATCCTAGATGTACATAAGCAGACTGTGTTACTAAATTTAATCCATGCACCAAGGTTGGTCAACATCTACGAATATAAAGGCATATGTCTGGTAGAATTTTGTATAGCCTTGGTGGAATCAGTTCATATAGGAATTAATATAAATGGAGAAATCTTCAATGGACTCTCTTCTCTACCTACTGGCATCCTAATACTTTTCCTAGCCTGATAGTGGAGGTCATCCTACCCTAGTAGTATCTCATTACACATTTTTTTTTTCTGATCTCACATTACATTTCAAATTGCATAACTTTTAAATAATTAACTCTCTGCATGTGTACATGTGATCAACACTCTACTAAGAGCTTTACAAATATTTTTTATATTCCTCATTCTTCAAAAACTATTTATTGAGCACCTACCATATGTCATGCATTGCTTTAGGCTGTGGTGATAAAGTTTCGCAAAGCTTGTGTGCAAGTGCAGAGACACAGAAAATATCAACGTGTAGCTCATTAATTCCAGAACATGAGTGATAATGAGACAATAAATTCAAGTAAGGCAAAATAAGTTGTAGGGAGGGGCATTTAATGAGGGTGTTTGGAAAAGCCTCTCTGAATAGCCATCTGAATTATCAAAGTCATGACTCATGCAAACATCTGGAAATAGACTCTTCCAAGCAAAGAGGACAAGGAGACCAAAAGCTTTTACTTGGCTCCTATTTGATGCATTTGAGAAATGACTTAAAACAAGTGAGTAGAAAAGTAACAGGAGATGAGGTCAAACAGAAAGTCAGAAACCTAAACATGTTGGGCTTTGGAGACCATGGTAAGGAGATTCCATTTTATTCTAAAGATAATAGAAAGCCTACTTGTACATTTTATTTTATTTTATACTTTAAAAAAATTGAGATAAAATATGCACATGAAATTTACTGTCTTTACAATTTATCTGTGTATTTTAAGTATTACTCTGGCCATGGAGTGGAAAAATCAATTACAGAAGGCAAGAATAGAAAGAGACAGTTAGGAGGCTCTTGCAATTCAGGTCAGAGGTGATGGGGTAGTGAGGTGAATTTGGGATGTCTTTGAAGGCATAGCTAGTGAGTCATGCTCATTTGATCATGCAGTAACTCTTTCAGATGAAGACACTGAGATGGTGGGGTAGAGTTGTAATGTATTTGAAGGTGAATCTAATAAGTTAACCTTATAATAATCCAGAGAGGTGAAAAATAACTGATGATAAGGAAGTAAGCCTCTATTGCAAATTCAAGAGAGGAGTTGGGGCAGCTAGGTAGTTAATTTGTGTGAAAACCTCTCACAACCATTTTCTTCAGTTACTATCTGGAAATTTCCAAGAAAAGTTTCTATTTTGGCTGATTCTTGCAGACAAAGGCAACATCATTCCTTCACTTGATGTCTTTTTACCCTGAGGAACACTCAGAAACTCCACAGTTTGTTTCTTACTTATTTTGATTGTTCACTTTTCTGTTTGATGTTTGCTTCTCTCTCCTTTGCTGATGAGTCACCAGAAAAAAATGCTTTTACAAACTTCTATAGCTGCCTTTTTTACTCTGTGTTGACAAAGAGAGAATGCTGTTGGGCAAAATTTGATGTAGCTGGCTGTTTGTTTTCTTGGAGGACCCAAAGGTGAATAAATAATTTAAAATAGCCTTCATGATCAATGTGTCAGTATCTGGGTGACAAAATTAAAGGAATCAAGCTGAAATACAAGAAAAAGAAATATAAAAGATTTGAAGGAAAATATAAGATTTGATTTGGCATAACACACATTTATTCAGCACTCAATGTTCAAGAGCCACAAAAAAGAGCTAAAGGCCTACACATACTGAGTGCCATGTGCCTATATAGACTTGAATCCTGAAAAGACAATGCAGTGGGTACAATTATTATCATCATTTTCTACACGAGGAAATGAGCAAGTTTAGAGAGGTTAGAGCAATTACTCCAACCTCATATTCAGAAAATGGCAGATTGGGCCTTGGCTTCTGATGGCCTGATTCTAAGGTCCTATTCTCAATGACCTGAGGGTCTGCTTCTCAAATAAGAGGCTCTTTAGGAGTTCACTATCTGGTGGTGCAGGATAAAAGAAAACTATTGTATTAGTCTGTTTTCACACTACTATAAATAACTTTCTGAGACTAAGTAATTTATAAAGGAAAGAGGCTTAATTGACTCACAGTTCTGCATGGCTGAGGAGGCCTCAGGAAACTTACAATCATGGGAGAAGGTGAAGGAGAAGCAAGTAACTTCTTCACAAGGCAGAAAGATAAGTGCCACACTTTTAAACCATCAGATCTTGTGAGAATTTTATTACAAGAACAGCAAGGGGGAAATTGCCTCCACAATCCAATCACCTCCCACCAGGTTCCTCCCTCCACACATAGGGATTATGAGAATTACAATTCAAGACGAGATTTGGGTGGGGACACAGAGCCAAACCATAGTACTCTGCCCTGGCCTCTTCCAAATCTCATGTCTTTCTCACATTTCAAGACACAATTATGCCTTCCCAACAGTCCCCCAAAGTCTTAACTCATTGCAGATTTAATCCAAAAGTTCATGTCCAAAGTCTCACCTGGGTCAAGGCAAGTCCTTTCTTCCTACGAGCCTGTAAAATCAGAAGCAAGTTAGCTACTTCCAAGATAGAGTGGGGGTACAGGCATTGGGTAAATATTCCCATTCCAAGTGGGAGGAATTGGCCAAAACAAAGGGACCACAGGCCTCGTTCAAGTCTGAAACCTGGCAAGGCACTCAGTAAGTTTTAAAGCTCCAAAATAACCTTCCTTGACTCCAGATCTCACATTCAGGGCATGGTGATACAAGGGGTGGGCTCCCAAGGCCTTGGGAAGCTCTGGTCCTGTGGATCTACAGGGTTCAGCCCCAGCACCTGCTTTCACAGGCTGGTGTTGAGTGCTTGAGGCTTTTCCAGGTGCATGGTGCAAGCTGTCAGTGGATCTACCATTCTGTGGTCTGGAGGACAGTGGACCTCTTCTCACAGCTTCACTAGGCAGTACCCCAGTGGGGACTCTGTATGGGGGCTCCAAACCCATATTTCCCCTCTACCTTGCCCTAGTAGTGGTTCTCCATGAGGGATCCTCCCCTGAAGCAGACTTCTGCCTGGACATCCAGGCATTTTCATACACCCTCTGAATGCTAGGCAGAGGCTCCCAAAGCTCAGCTCTTGTCTTCTGCACACCCATATCCCAATATCATGTGGAAGCCACCAAGGCTTGGAGCTTGTACCCTCTGAAGCCATTAGCCCCTTTTAGCCACAACTAAAGCTGCAGCAGCTGGGTCACAGGACACCATGTTCTGAGACTGCACAAAGAAGTGGGGCCCTGGGCCTAGCTCATGAAACCATTTTTTCCACCTAGGCCTCTGGGCCTGTGATGGGTCATGAAAATCACTGAAATGCCTTGGAGACATTTTCCCTATTGTCTTGGCTATTAACATTTAGCTACTCTTTACTTATGCAAATTTCTACAGCCCACTTGAATTTGTCCCCCCAAAACTGGGTTTTCTTTTCTACTACATGGTCTGTCTGCAAATTTTCCAAAGTTTTGTGCAGTGCTTCCCTTTTAAACATAAGTTCCAATTTCAGAAATCTTTTTGTGAACTCATATGACTGCATGCTTTTAGAGAAAGCCCAGTCAAATCTTGAACACTTTGCTGCCTAGGCATTTCTTCTGCCAGATACCCTAAATAATCTCACTCAAGTTCAAAGTTCCACAGATCTCTAGGGCAGAGGAAAAATGCCACCAGTCTCTTTGCTAAAGCATAGCAAGAGTCACCTTTACTCCTGTTCCCAACAAGTTCCTTATCTCCACCTGAGACTACCTCAGCCTGGATTTAATTGTCCATATCACCATCAGCATGTTTGTCAAAGCCATTCAATAAGTCTCTAGGAAGTTCCAAACTTTCCTCATCTTCCTGTCTTCTTCTAATCTTTCCAAACCGTTCCAATTTCTGCTGGTTATCCAGTTCCAAAGTTGCTTTCACATTCTCAGGTATCTTTATGGTAATGCCCCACTACCTCGGTACCAATTTACTGTATTAGTCTGTTTTCACACTGCTATAAAGAACTACCTGAGACTGGGTAATTTATAAAAGAAAGAAGTTTAATTGACTCACAATTCTGCATTGCTGGGGAGGCCTCAGGAAACTTACAATCATGGTGGAAGGTAAAGGGGAAGCAAGCACCTTCTTCACAAAGTGGCAGGAGAGAGAGGGTGGGGGAAGTGCCACACTTTTAAACTAATGAGAAATCTATCACAAAAATAGCAAGGAGAAAACTGCCTCCATGAGCTAATCACTTCTCACCAGGTCCATCCCTCCTCACATGGGGATTACAATTCTGGATAAGATTTGGGTGAAAACACAGAGCCAAACCATATCAGCTATTAACAGCCAGGAGTGATTTGAGGGTCATTGAGCAAAGTTATTTGGAAGAGCTGTCATTTATGGTGGGATTGAAACAAAGTATATGATTTAAATAAGAAGAAGTTATACCTTATCTTAGGCCAATGGATAAAAAGTAAGGAATCCAGAGTATTGTATAATGATTTTTTGTCTCTGGGTTGTCAAAGAATAAGTTTTGCATATTTATTTATTTTAACCTTTATATAGAATCTATAATAGGATGTATATTAGGCACATAAAAGCATTATTATATATAATATGTGACCTTATTTAATATTAAATATAGGTAATATATACTTGATATAGATATACAAACAACTTTACATACTATAATTCTATATTTTTATATTTAAACATTTGTGATCTGCAACATATTAATATTATTTTATTTCACCATGTTCACCATGTATACTGTATATATATTACATATAAATATACACACACACACACACACACACCTTTCATAGGTTTGACTAGTTGACTTGGTTTAAATGACTGAAGTTAGGAGTTACGAGTTTCCATAATTTTTGTTAAGTCCCTTGATTTCTCAGTTCTCGTGTCCCTTCTCTAAACCATGAAAAGGCTGAACTAAATAAATATTTCTAGGATCCTGAATTTGACATTTATCAAAAAAAATACAAATGGCCAACACATATATGGAAAAATGCTTGACATCACTAATTACAAGAGAAATGCAAATTAAAATCACAATGAGAGATCATCTTACATCTGTTAGAATGGCTATTATCAATAAGACAAAAGATAACAACTGTTGGGGAGAATGTAGTGTACAAGGAAATTAGTATAGCCATTATGGGAAACAGTATGAAAGTTCAGTCACCCTTCCTAGACCACGAGCTTTCTAAGATCTGGGTTGATGTCTTACTCACTTTTAACTCTAACATCTAGCCTATAGTAGAGGCCCGATAAGTGAAATACTGTTTCTCTTGTAAAATATTCTGTTTTAGATTATTCCATCTCAATATTTATTGAAAAATATCACTCAATATATGCTTCAGTCCTCATTATTTCAAAATGGTTCATTTCCAACTTGATAAAAATAAACAGTTCATGTTAATTGAGGTTTAGATTGAAATCCCTTGTTGGAATGTTGCTTAAAAGGCTTCATAATTACTACATATTTATCCTTTCAACAAGAAATCTCAAACAATTTACTAAGAAAGCTATTACTTCATATTTTAGGCTGAGGTACAAAGAGATCAGCAACTTATTAAAGGTTAATAAATTATTCACTGATTGGGACTTGAGCTCCTGAGCCCCAGCCTCACAACTTTCTGTATAAACCCCTAAAGAGCGGGCAAAGGAAATGGTGTTCAGAGATTCTGTGTACCCAGTGTACTTAGCATAATCAGTTCACCTGTGTCAATTTCATTACCGTTTATAAATAGGGATGCTGCCTCATGGGAAAAGAAAAGCTTCCCTACTCTTTTTCCATCTTCAAGCAGGGTAATTCGCTATTCAAATCTATTCTGAAAGGGTACAGAATTTATTTCAGTAGGCTCTGAGAAAGCACAGAGCTCCCTGCAGAAACAGTCACTCTAGGGTTTGATTGGGGTTGAAAGTATCCTAGGTTGGGTGTTACACGTCCCTCAACCATTCATTTTGGCTGCCTTCTTCATCAGAACCGTGTTTGAAAATCCCTTTATCTCCCTTTGACCCTGCTAGGCTGCTACCCAAAGGAATACACTCTAATCCTCTCAGCCTGTCTGGAGAGATTTAGCTCTCAGTCAAAGGGCTTTCAAAGAAAAGATTTTCAGCAGTCCTGGAAGGGAAACATATTGTCTATAAAGAAATTGGTCACATTTACTTGTTTTTGTGAGTGACTTGGAGATGCTTTGGGAAATTTATATATGCAATATATACACATCTATATCATACACATATTAAATATATGTATATATACATATATGGGTATTATCACTTCAATATTTCACTATTTCAGGGAGAAGATAAGTCATAAATTTGTATAGACTTGAATAAAGCCAACTTCTTGTTCCAGAAGAGCTTGAATTAGGGGATATTCACACCAAAAAATGCTCTTTTGTTACTTTCCAACACAGAAGTGACTCAGATTAAAGAAATTGTGCCTAATGAAAATCCTAAGGAAATTTGCTTTCATGCATAGAAAAGAATTGTGTAAAATTAGATTGACTGAATGATAATATAGAACAAATTTTCTTGAGGACATTTTAAAATTTGACTTATCCTGTTTCTTTATCATTTGAAATATTTCTTTCACAAACACATTTACACTTTTAAATTGCACAAAGCTTGTGTCTAAGAAAAGAAACAAATTGTGTCCTAGAAATAAAACACACTTTGGAATCATACTTCATTGCAATTCCCACCTGGCCACTTGCTGGTTGGATGTACTTGGAGTGTTTTGTAACCTCTCAGAAACCTCAGATTCCTTTTCTGTAAGAATGATGAGAAAATGCTTTTCTTGAGAGATTGTTGTGCGAATAAGATAACTAATGCACGCTGCCTGGCAGTTGGTAGAAATTTTAAAAATGTTGCTTTCCATTTTTAAGCCAAGTCATGTCCCAGTTTCCCTAAATGCCAAAATAATTGAATTAAGAAGTTATTTACTCTGTGTTATTTATCTCTTCCTGTGCTCACTTATCTCCTTCTGTGTTTTCCCCATGGTCTAGGTATTTTGTATATCTCTAATTATGTTTCTCTAATGTTCAGTTTTTAAATTTGAATTGTGGTAAATTAGAAAAGAGTTAACTTTTGTATTTTTCTTTGGGAGGAAGAAATGTCAAACAACAATTACTGGAAAGCAGTCACTTTTTACCCCTAACTCCAACACTATTACTAATTTACAAACATTCAAACTCACAGTTGTATGAGTCAAATGGTAGAGACATACATGAATTTGGGGATTAATACGATGAAATAAAGCATATTAAATTTTTCCCATCCCAATAAATTTCTTGTTTATCAGCTGTGAGACTTGAAATAAAACATCTGAATTCTCTGAGAATCCAGTTCCTCAATAACAAAATGAGGAAGTATTATTATAGGGATTGAACTCTGAAATCACTGCAGGGACCAGACAGACATTAATGAGATAAGTGGGCCGGTTGAGTATAATATTAGTTGCTAGCAGCTAATTCAAATTATTTTTTTAAAAGTGGCCCAAACAGTGACCTCCACTTTAGAGGTTCTTGTCGGTTCTTCCTGCTAGGATTTAAACCTTATTAGAAACAGTCCTTGTCTGTAATAAATGACTTTAATAGTTTCCCTTTCACAGAGCTCAATTTGTCTAATATTACAGGGGTCTTGTGAGAATCAAAAATTCTTGAACAGAATTTTTGAACAGTGGAGATGATCAAAGATGTAGTGTATCTATACAAAACCATAAGAAGGAGAGTGATAATGGAATGTTTCTGAAAGGTCATTTTGAGTTCATAAATTACATTGCATTCCTTTCAAGGAGGAAACTTCAGTTCTTTGATATTGGTGACTCCCTGGAACTCTTCCCTGGACTTAGGAAACTCAGCATTATGTGCACAAATAACCAATTTGTCTTGATCTTCTCTTCTTTCTCCAAAGGGGCGTATTACTCCATGCATCTTTAAATGAGAAAATATTTGAATATCTAATTGGCTGCCCTGTTTTCTGAACTAGAGAAAGGGTAGAACCTGTATACTTTTATAGGCTTTACCATTCCCAGTAATATTGCACTTAAAATTTTTTAAGTGAATACTTGATTTTTGGTGATTTAAAACCTGTGTATCTTTTTCTGTGAAGTGTGTTTATACACACATAATTACTCTCATTCAGTGACATTAGAACTTATAGAAAAAGAAATATATCACCCTGTCCTGACTAAATAAACAATAATAGCTGGCTTGGAAACTGTATTAACTGAGCAACACTATAATATAACTTTCAAAGCCAATTTGTTTAATAAGACAAGACAGAAAAATGCACTTTTCAAGTATTCTTGCTGGTGGTAAGAGAGCGTCTAGGAAACTAATAAAGCTATAATACAGTAACAATCACTTTATTATTAGATGTTAAAGAACATCAAGGAAGATTTATATCTTCTTTTAACTTTACCCTGAGACAATTTCAAATTCAATTGCTGGGTTGTTTTAGAGTAAAACAGAAGTTCAAGAGGAGAATGCCTTTGAACAGGCTTATGATAATTTGGAGTAGGTTTAATCATCTTCTGCTTTCTCCCAGAAGATTACTGACATGACTTAAGCAGCAGCATGTACACTGATTTCATCCTCAGAGAGCAGGAGAGATACTAAAAGCTCATTATGAACAAATGCATTCGCATCAGCCTGCTTCACATTCAGAGAGTGAGTGCAGATGCACAACGCAGAATCTGAAACAGAGCATTTAGAATGTAGAACATGGTGTGGCTTCTAATGTAATAAACAGAATTCTTAGAGCCTCAAGGCTGTTAGCATAAATGAGCTATTTCCTAACTGCAAACTTAATGCCCATATTAAATAACTTTAAAATCTGCATGTGTATATGAGTAAGTAGTTTTTGAGTGAAAACCAGTGGATTCCTCTGTTTGGGGATTTATGTGCAATGTTTTTATTTTCTGAATATAGTCCATCTCTCGCTTCTTTGCTTTTCACATCCTGATTTCCAACCAAGCAAGACTATTTCCAATTCCCTACACACTGAATTTGTTTTACTCTTACTTTAAGCCATTGATAACACTTTCTTATATTTCTAGAACGCCATTCCTACACATTCAGTAAGCTTAAGTCTTAATTATCCTTTAAGGCCCAATTCAAGTGTTAACTGCTTCTAAAAAACTTCACTGATCTTTGCAAATGGAAGCAGTATAACTCTTTTTGAACTTTAATAGCTTTAATATGTGCATAACAATGCCACTTTCTGTTTTATAGTACAGGTATATATATTAATACATCATATTTCTTATTTCCCTTACTCGCTCCTCAAAGGCAGGACTCCAATTCAAGTTTGTATCTTTCACAGTACTGAAAACATCCTTTTATCCTTAATAGATTTCTCTGAAAATTCATCAGAGGGACTTAAAATTTCAATCACTGTTATTCTTTGGTATGCAGAAAAAAATCTTACATGATGGTAAGTTTTAATTTATTTATTCCACAAATATTTATTGGATGCCTGCTGGGTACCAAACTCTGTACTAGCACTGGGAATACACAGATGAACAAGATCACTTGTATTCTACTGAATAAATAAACAAGAAAACAAATAGAGTTGTAAATAATACCCCAAATTAAAATAAGGTAATGTGATGGTAATGACAAAAGGAAGCAGCCTGTTATCTAAAACATCAGGGAACAAACATAACGTTACAGGAAGAAAGATGAGATGAAAGAAAGGTATAAGGCATAAAATTTGACATATGCGTTAGTTAGGGTTTGGACAGGAAAGTAGAAATCATTCCAGACATTTCAAGCAGAAAGGGATTTAATACAGGGAATTAGAGGCTTTGAAAACCTTTGAAAAGGCTGGGGGATCAAAAGTTAGAGATTGCACCATCTAGCGTTTGGAAAACCAACACTTAGATGATTCAAAGGAAACTGACAATAAAATGTGTAATTCTCAGGCAGACACCTAAAAGCAAATACAGGTGATGTTACAACAGGCTTCTATACTGATGGAAATGATCCAGGAGATAGAAATATACTGAGACTACAGAAAGAAAGGTGTAAAATTTCAGATGTGTATTCCCTGCAAAGTCTACAGCGGATGGGACCTAGAGCACAAGTGGAGGTGCTGACCTTTGATGGGAGTGAAGACATTTCATCTAAAGGTACACAAGAGTAGGCAGAGGATACTGGAATAGATGCAGGTGGCGTTGTAAGTTATGGAGTAGAGAGAGGAGTGTGTTCCTTTCTGGCAGGTTCTATCTTATTTCCATGATGTATGTGAGGATGAGCGGAGGATGGTATGTCCCTGAACATTTTAAGGAAGTCAGAGACTTTATGAAGCTTCTGGAATAAAAAGACCCCTCCCTGTTCTTGCTTGTGATTCAAGCTTTCCATGTGTCTTCCTGTACTGTTTCTTGTTTACCTATTAAAATGAATAAAGATTTGAGTACATTCAAAAGTAATTTAAAAATCAGTAAAGGCCAGTATAAAGTAGACAAGACAGTAGAAAATGGATTCTGATTTATTTTTAAAATGTTTTAAAGACCAATAGAGTCCTTTTACTTAACCTGAAAGACCTGAAATAAATTAACAATGCCCTGTGCATAAAAAGAAAACCCTTTGCCTTGCCCCTTAGGCAAGAGTTTGAATTACAACGATGACGATAATTAAAATGATGATGATTATGATGCTGATGATGACTTTTTTTGAGCACCCACTATGTGTCAAGCCTTCATATAGAATTAATTTTCCATTTAATTATCTCAATGCTCTATTTTATAGATGAAGAAACCGAACACAGAGAAGTTAAGTAACTTATCCAAGTAAATAAAGCTGGTAAGCTTAAAACTTTAGACATTTTGACTCCAGAGGTCCCCCTCTTAATGACTACAATTTATTAGCTCCCATTTTCATGTGTGCCCGTATCATAGACCCACAAAGCCATCTGTTCATCTGACCTGCAAGTCAAGCCAGTCTTTCTTGTCAGCTAACTGGAGACTGACCAGACAAGGGTTATGCTGGAAAAAAACAAAGCCACAGGATTCATGCAGACCACGGTAGGAATTACAGATTGGCCACATACTCACCACTCATCTTGAGAAAATTATTTAATTTTTTTGAGTCTCAGTTTTCTTAGCCGTAAAGATGGAGAAAATATCAATGCACTTACTAGCATTAATGGAAAGATTAAATGAGACAACCTTTGTGCAGCTTATGGAAGATTTCTTCCTTTCTTGTCAATGTGAAGAAAATGGGTCCTATTCATCTTTATGTTACCTAAATCATCTGCTAAACACCTTGCAGATAATGAGTGTTTAATAAATATGAGACAATGGATGAATGGATAGATTAATGGATCATCATCTTAAGGTTATGGTAGCTTAAAAAAAAGAAATAAAAGTATAGGTGTGGAAGAGGTATATTGACTCATTGACTATCATTGACTATCTATTATGCCTGCTCTAGCTTCACATTTCTTAGCCCTTTGCAGTAGGGCAGCACAGTATGATCAGTTTTGGCCAATGAGCTGTAACCACAATGATGTGTGTGACTTCTGGCCAAGATATTCAGGAGCCAGTGACTTATTATTGTAGATTTCTCTTGCTTTGCTGCAGCAATTATGGAGTACCCGATTTAGACCAAACAGCCACAGGATGGGAGCAGCCAGGATGACTGAATCACTATGGGAAAAAACTGGCCCTGTAGTTAAAGGACTCCCAGATTTTGAATAAGCTATGACTTTATTGAGCTAATTTGTGTCTGCAGCATAACCAATCTTATCTTGCCCCATATAAAAAGCTAGGTTTTTTTGGGGGGGGGGCACAAAATCATCTTTCTGACATACCAAATTGTTGAATTTCAAACTTAACTCAAAATAAATAGAAATAATGTCAATGATAAAATAAATACATAAAATTGCAACAGAGCAAATGATTTGGATAAAATTTGGTGGTTTCAATAGCTTAATAGAAGTTACTGATGCTGTATAAAAACACAATTTAAATGGTGTCATCTAATTAGCTATAGAATTCATATTTTGGGGTATCAGAATATTTTGTTGGGCCCATCTTATTATAGACTTCAGAATCTCAGGTATAAAGAAGTCTCAAAGGACATAGAGTATGACCTCTTTATCTTACCGATGAAAAAACTTGAGACTTTAGAGTGGTTAATCAAGTTCTCATGGTGACTCAGCAACTCAGGGGCAGGGCTGAGCTAAATACCCATCTGTGACCCCTCACCATCATTTCAGCTCTACGCTGGAGGCTTTTTCCATTGTTTTGATTGCCTCATGACATCTGTGTGCTCTGAAAGAGTTAATGTGCCTTCCAAAGGGTTATTTTTCTTAAGCTCTGCAGAGAGCCAAACTGGATAAAAGCCAGCAGAGAATTCTGCTCCATCCTTCTTGAGGGTTCTCATCCAGAAAATGATAGAAGATGGAAGTTATCCAGACGGGGTCTCAGTGAAATACTTGTAGGAGAAAAATAAAAAAGAATTCTAGCTACCCAATTTAGAAATTTACGTAAGTCTTTCGAATATTGATGTCAGTGAAGTCAGCAGTTCTCTCAGGAGGATAATGGGATCATGCCTTAATTCTCTTCATTTTTTATTTTTGAAGTTCTACCACTTGATATATCCGAGTGAGTCAGCAGAAAGTGAATCTTGTTAAAGAGATGGTCTGTGAAATGCAGTGTTTATCACATGGTGATTACTTATCTGTTTGGAGCACTTTTCAAAGTTTTCTGAAGTGCCTAACTTTCTCTTCCCTGATTCTCCCTGCTTCCTTAAGAAAATTGTTATAAGGCCCCTACCTAAAGTACCAAGCATATGCCTTCAAAAAACTCCAGAGATGTGATTATGTACAATAATAGGAACAGGTGTTAATTCTACATATTTGTCACACTTCAGATTTTCAGAAACTCCTGATTAATTTTGGTCTTTGGAATAGCACATGTCTTATGTGTAAAAATAAAGCAAAAAAATAGCCTGTGGTTACAAATGTTGTCTCCATGAAGGCATCCATAATCATGAAAGGAAGTATCTAATGAATAGAAAACAGCTGTAGTTTCCCAGGAGAGTATGGAATAACCATTATAAGTATGTTAGATTTTTGTGTTTTGTTGTAGCTTTCTTATTTAGTTATGGGTTTATCAATGAAAAAATATCACTTAATTTCAACAGATAGAGAAAAATTAATATGGCTCTTTCAGTAATTATTACTGGAATTTCCAAATCATTGCACACTGTTTAATTCCTGAGAATTCGATTGAGGCTTTCCTATCTCTGAGTCAAACAAGGACGTGTATTCACATCCTAATGCAATTCTGCTATCAAACTTTTGAATGTTTGCAAATTAAAAAGATGAAAGTATCTCAAAGCTTTCATTTGCTCTGATTATTAGTGATATTAAGTTAGCGCTATTAAGCATCTTTTTGTATGGGTGTGTGGCCATTGTGTTTTGTCTTCTTTGATTTGCCTTCTCCTGATTTATTTCTTACCTCTTTGGCTTGTTCTTTTTCCATTGATTTATAGGATTTCTTTAAACATCATTACCTTCTTTATGGGTAGGTGGCAAATCTTTTTCCCCAAGTAGGCATTTACTTTTTAACTTCATGTGTGGCTTCTTTGACTACATCAAGGTTCTTGTTTGTCATATAGCCAAATATGTCAATCTTTTCTTTTATGGTTTCTGGGTTTGGTTCATGCTTAGAAAGACCTTCCCCATCTCAAGATAGATAAATATTGTTTTAAATTTTCTTCTGGTATTTTCCCAGATTTCTCTGGTGCCAACCCTGTGCATATCCAAATGGCCACATTACAGACTGTAAACCACATTAGTAAAGAATACAAACTCCAGAGCCAGGTTGCTTTGATTCACATGCCAGCTTCAGTGATTACTAACTGTGCAACCTTGAACATCTGGAAAGGGCCAATAATAGTTCATATATCCTGAAGTTGTGGTGAGAATTAATAAATTTTCATTGATATATTTAGAGTAGTGTTCCATAAGCATTAGCTATGTAAAGGTACAGAATATCATTTATTTCTGGGAGACTAGTGCAAGCATGCTTTCTGGCATATAGTTCAAAACTCTAATAATAAAAGATTAATCAATTTATTCAAACTATGTTTACCCCTTCTGCCTTTTCATAAATTATTTATTACTAAATCTATCTGGCCACAGTCCACATAACCATTTCAGCAATTCTTAGCATAAACAGTTGTTCTGATTCTCAGTGGATCTTAGGGCTCTCAGATGCAACATAAGAAATTGCTTTGCAGAAAGATTTAAACCAACCTATAGGAGACTAAATGTGGACTTTCCTCACATACCCATCATGGCCATAATTCTTTGAAAGGCAATGAATATTTGTTAGCCTGAAGGCATAAATAAGGATCTTACATCTTTCTTTCTCAAGTTTTATTGATGTATTTTCATCTTGCAATCTCTACCTAGTAGTTCAATGATGAATCCCATGGTTATTGGAAATATACTCCCCATTCTTTGGTACTGATAATTCAGAAGCCAAACCATGGGGTATGGGAAGTTTGTTTTTTTGTTTTTTATTTTGCCCTGGAGGATCTTACAGCTTTACAAGAAAGAGAAAATGAAATTGAAAAGACATAAAATACAAAACCTCAAAACTCTATGTGACATAGTTGTTGATGTTATTCACAGAATAGAAGCCAGAAACCAGGGCAGCATATCCCTCAATTTATCAGATATCTTTCTTACAACCCATGTCTGAATTATACAGACTTAACTGATTGCTTTAGCTCCATGTGCCATTCACTTTTCACGAGCCACTACAGCTACAAAAAATGGGCTTTTCCCTCTTTCACTGTTGTATATTCTTTCCAGCCAGGGCAACAAACCACATGGGCTAGCTATCATAGAACCCACTCCATTTGTCCTCTGAGTTTTGATCTTTTTACTAATAGATAGAAACTAGGAGAATTTTGAAAATTTTTTCCTGCTCAGAAAACCTGACCACAAGCTATTTTCCTACTGATAATTTCTATCTTGAATGTCAGAAGTTCAATATTACTTTGTTCCTTTTCAATTATTTCTTAGGGTAAAATTTTATTTTCTCTTGGTGGATGGATGCCTTAACCTCACTAGAGGGAAGATCATGAACCTAAAAATGCAAAGGAGATAAGGGCATTCATATTTTTCCAAAGCATTATCTTGACTAAAAATGTATAGTGGCTCTGAGGCAACTATCAGGGACGCTGTATGAAGTGCACAATAACTGAGAGGGTCAGGAAGTCAGAGCAGTGTTGTGGGAAAAACAATTTGATAAGAACCTTGAGGCCTAGGAGGAAGCATTTTACTTTAATTTGATGGAAAACTAGAAGCTTTTTAGAAATTTTTTATAAGAAGGGGTATTCTGACCAAAATGACACCTTGGAACAGGAATCTAATACTTCGTATAAAAACAGGGCATGTAATGTTAAGGGTAAGAATGAAATATAGTAAGAAGAAGTAGAATAACTGAGAGTCTCATAAGATTATTCTGGAAATAAGTGGTTCTGCCCTGGACAAGCTTGCAGATCACATGGAGGAATGGGAAAAAGATTATTGCACCACTGGAAAGCAATAATTAATAAACTAACATATACCTCAAAGACTATATCTATGTCACAGAGTTACTAAAGTTATATGGAAAACTGAAGTCAGGAAAAGAGCAGTATAATTCTCAATTCATCTGCTATATTCCCCTACCTTTATCACATCCCTTTTTCTTAGTGACCAGTAAATGGTAGTGATTGTGTGATGTAGGTACTATGATCATCCCCATTTTACGGACGCATGGAAGAAGCCTGGGGAGTTTAAATAATTTGGTCAGGGTCATAGAGTTAGGAAGTGGCAAAGCCAGGATTTGATCAAGACTCTCTGACTCTGGAGACTGTACATTAAACTACTGGTCCTTCAGGTCTCTGTAGAGACCTTCTCTGATTAAAGAAGAAATTAGGGACTTGGGATGAATTGACAGCAATGGACAGTAAGGAAAAAGATTTGAGATGACATCAATGTTACTAATTGAGTGGGAGTGCCAAGGATGGAGACAGAGAATTGATAGTTTAATAGGGGAAATATTTAAGCTCTTCAGTACTTTAACAGTCATTTCTTGAGGGCCTACCAGGCACCAGCATCCACCAAGCATTGTGCAGGTTTATGGAGATAAGAAGGTAAAGGAGAAGGTTTCCCGTCTTCAAGGAGCTCAAACTAGCAGGATGGTTAAACTGTTTATTTTATTTATCATAATAATGAATTTGTTTAAATTTAATACCTCATGCAAAGCATGCAGATCAAGGAAAACATCTAGGGTACTATCAGTGCTCAGAGGAATGTGCCTACCTGGGAGAGGGATCAGTTAGACTTCTTAGACAAAGTGATGCACAAGGTAAGTCATAATGGATAGTAAATGACATTAGATGGCAAGGTTGGTACATCCTCCTGAACAGGAGAATATGCCAGGAGCAGGGAAGCATGTACAAAGGGACACAGGAAAGTTGGACTGTGCAGGGTGACCGTGGCACGATCTTGGGCTTCATTCAGAAGAGAACAAAGCCCTATCACAGAGTTTTAAGCAAGTCAGGCTCATGGTTGGTTTTACATTTGGGCTAGATCTCTCTGACAAATGTGTAGATGCTGTATTTGAGTGGGATAATATGAGGAGTAGGGAGGCACATTGAGAAGTTCTTGTACAAGTCCAGAAAAGATAACAATAGCTTGAACCCAGAGAAGTAGCAAATGACTTTGGAGAAGAAGGCTAGATGGGAGAATTAATCAGATATAAAGTTTGGCAATTGGTTGGGTGAGAGAGCCAATGGTGGGGGTGAAGTCAAGGATAACAAGCTGTGTTGTCTATGTGATAGTGGTGTCACAAAATAAGTTATAAAGTGTGGGCAGAGAAAGGCATTCATAGAATCAAATGACTAGTTCAGTTTGAGATATTGGATTAGTTAATATCTAGGGCTGCCATAACAAATTACTACAAACTTGGTGGTTTAAAATAATAAAATTTTATTCCTTCAAAGTTTCTGAAGGCCAGAAATCCAAAGTGAAGGTGTCAACAGGGTTATATTTTTCTTGAAGACATGAGGGAGACTTCGTTCCATATCTCTCTCGTACCTTTTGCTGGCTGCCAGCAATTCTTAGTGTTCCTTGGCTTGGAGACGCAGCTTTCCAATCTGTGCCTGTCTTCACATGGTCTTCTCCCCTATGTCTGTGTGTCTTCTTTTTTTTCTCTCCTGTAAGGACACCTGTCATTGAATTTAGGTCACACCCTAATCCAGGATGATCTCCTCTCAAGAACATTACCTCAATTCCACCTACAAGGACCCTTATTCCACATAAAGTCACGTTCTGAGTTTCTGGGGGCATATCATTTTCATAGCAGCAGGAGGCAGTCAAATGCCCAGGTAGGTAGGGACAGGTCCCCGGTGAAACTCCACCTTCAAGCAAAAGACAGTTCAAAGCCTGAAAGCCAAGCTACAAGTCAAATCCACAGACCAGATTGAGAATACCTCTTCCTGTTTGGCGTGCTTTCTTCTGATTGATCCTCAGCCTTCACCTATTTTACATATACCTACGCTTCCCTAATTGGTTTTTTCACATTGTTGTGCTCACCTTTGAGTAGTGTCTTCATTTTAGCTTTTTTGCATACTTACAAACCAATCAGCATGCACTCTCCCATTCTGAGCCCACAAAAGTCCTGGACCCAGCCATACTGGGGGAAGAGACCGCCTGACTTTGAGTGGAGGAATCACCCTTGCATCCCCTCTCCACTGAGAGCTATTCTGTCGCTCAATAAAATTCTTCTCCACCCTCCTCACCCTTCAATTATGAGCATGATCCCATTATTCCTGAACATAAGACAAGGTCTCGGGAACCACTGAATGTGGGTACGAGCTATAACACAGGTGGGCTGGGGCATGCCTGACCCAGCCAAGGGGCTGAGCGAGGATCCTGTGATAAGTGCAGGATCCAGGCTGGTGTGCAAGCCATGCATAACACAGTGGGCCTAGTTGACAGGGTGCCTCCTGTGGCAGGCGTGGGGCCAAGCACGGTCTGGGTGGGGACGTCGCCAGCCACGGAGATCCCCAGCTAGAAAAGTGACCAGGAAAAGTCCTGCAGCATTTTGGGGGTTTACTATTCAACTCACTACAGACACTTTGGAGATACCCAGGGGTGAGTCTGAAGCTGAAGAACCCCAGGAGTGAGTCTGAAATCTGAGTCTGAAGTATGAGCTCAGAGGCATCATCATTTGAGTGCTAACTGAAACCAAGATAATGGATGAGAAACACAGAATAAAGAGATCAGTGAGCCAATAATGAAACCTGGACACATTCATATTTACTTGACGGTGGGAAACAAAGTTTTCTGCAGGGGCAAAAAGAAAGCATGGACATGTTGTTTCAATAAGAATCAAAGCATTTTACGGTTTTTATATATCTATAAATGATTGAGCACTTATTATGTTCCAGTTCTTTAGATCAATGTTCCCAAACAGGTTGTTCACAATAGGTGTTTTCATCTCTGTTTTATACATGAAGAGACTAAGGCTTGGGCATTTTAAATAACCTGAGCAGGATCCAAGAGCTAATTAGTCATGAACTCAGAATTTGTCTGAGTTCACCTTTGTCGCATTCCAAAGCTTCAGTTCCTTTTCCTCGTTGCTGTCTTTTTAGCATTTCAACAAAGGGAGCGTTTGAGGATAGAAGAAATGGTTTAAGATATTATGGTAGTGACTATGAGTTGCCTACTCAAATTCATTGTTACGTTTTATCTTTTTGACAGAATCCTTTTTTTTAAAGGTGGTGATATGCCAAGTTTTAAAGGATTTCTGTCTTGTCTTTCCTTGCAGATAGGGCTGGCCATGCAACAGAATGCTGACCAGTGAGATATAAGCAGAAATTGTTGGGTCCAGGAAATCTCCTTTAAAAGATGGCTAAGTGGGAGGATATCTTTTGGACTTTTTTTCTCCTTTCCTCCTCCCTACCTCCCGGCATGTGGACACGATGGCTAGAGTTACAGTCACATTTTTATTTAATACTATGAGGCAAGTCTTTGGATGAAAGTTAAGTGTTAAGTAAGGAGAAACAGAAGAATCAAAGACACCTGGGCCACTGTTGTCACTACAGAGCTTCTGCACCAGCTCTACCTAAGAAGAATATCTCTTCCTAATCTTAGTGATATGTAGGAAAAGAACTCTCTATCTTGTTTAAGCCATTTTTTTTTCCTAGACTCTCTGATAAGCAGCAAACAAGTCCCAATGTGGTGGTCCCTTCCCATAGCCTCTAAAATGAAAGAAATGGATTAGAGGGCAGAAGTGGATATAGATGAATTTTGGCAGGACAGTTAAGGGACATCAAACTCAATGGCTGCAACTTTAGGATGAAGTAAAAGGTAGCGTTTACTAAGACTGAGTGTGGCAGGATTTGGAGTAGAGAGGTTTTAAGCACTTTAATATTGTGCTAAAATGAGATATGTACTAACTGCTGATCCAATGTAGCTTGCCTACTTTGTGCTGTAACCTGCCTCTGAAAAAAAATGGAATAGCATTTCTCCCACTCTGAACACAGAGAACATTTGGGTTTTGTCATTATGCAGACTAATTCCATTTTGGAAACTCATCACGAACCTTCTCGATTTTTTAGTGACAGTATAATAACCTGCAAGCTGGTTCAACCTGAAGAATATTCTTCTGTTTTTATGCTTCAAAAGGGCTACTAGAACTTACTTGACCTTAAAAAAAAAGTCTTCAAAGTGGATCTGGAGGTGGTCAGACAGCAAGGGAAACACAGGGTAAACCTTAGCACTTACCTGAAAGAGCCTCTTCTTGAAAGACAGTGATTGAGATAAGATGATTTCTGGGAAAGACTAAAGTTTGCTAATGTTTTTTCCTCTTCCTAGGGTATTTAATTAATTTCTTAAGTCAATTTTCAGTGTACCTAGAATAATCAATATTCTGAGATTTTTATCGCTAACTTCTTGGCTACAATCCCTAAATTCACTGCATCTTGATTTATGCTCAAGTGTGGGTAGTTGTGAGATGAATTTTTATTTTTATCAAGATTTGCTTTAATTATAAGATCCCATGGTGTTTTCATTCTCACAGCCAGGATTCATATTCACAGGAACATGCCCTTTTAAGAGAAAATGATTTTATCCTTCAAAGTCCTTTGTTAGTGACAATTCAACCTGAGATTTTAACAGATTTTAACTGATGCCACATTGAAATAACATGAGAGACAGAGAGAGAGAATTGTTGCAAAATATGCAACATCACTATCAAATAAGATGACACACACATATATGCACATGCTGAGACGGAAAAAGACAAATGTTAAGATTACTGGGTTCATCTGACTTTAATTGTTCAATCTTATTTGTTTGTGTGTCTGTTCTTTCTTGTCCTCTATGAGCTACCAGAAAGCACAGATGATGTCTCAATCATCCTTATGTCCGCAATGTCAAGAAAGCACAATTCTCATCACATAGCAAGTCCTCCAGAAATGTAAGTTGGCTGAATTATTAAATAACTGATTGAATAAATAATAGATGTCTAACACACAATTCCTTCGACGAGCATTTCATGGGCAACTCCCATGGTCCAAGTATAGCATTAGGCACTGGGAATGGGATCAAAGACTGAGAAACCGTAGGCTCTACCCAGAGTTCACATACACATGTGCAAATCCATACATATAACACCATGTGACTAGTGCTTCAATACAAGTAATTACCAAGTGCAAAGGGGGATGTAGTAGGAAACAAGTCGAAGTCAAATTGTCAGAATTTGGAAGCCAATGGGGTAAAGGAAGTATAAGGAGAATAGAGTCCATAATGATTTTGAGATTCAGGCTTAAACTGGTAGTGACTGGTGGTGCCCTTAACCAACACATGGAATATGAAAGGAAAAGCAAGTATAGGGAAAAAATGCATTGAGTTTTAGACACATTGAAGTTAAAGTTCTCATGTTAGAGATATGCAGTAGGAAACAGAATGTGAATCTTCTGTAGAGAGAGGATGGACTAGAAACATAAAGCATGTCATCATTAACACCTAGAAAGAGGATTTGAAATTGTAGCAATAAAAGAACTAACCCAGGAGGAACGTGTAGAAACTGAAGACAAAGCAAAAATGGCATGGCACCAGTCACATACTCCTCTTCTGTACATGGATTGGACAGCTACTTATTTCTTCAAATAATCTACCATCCTTAATGATACAAGCATGGCCACCAAACCCACACTCTCTCTCCTCTCTGAATCGTGAATGCCATGATGTTCTAACCAGGTTTCTTACAGATAGGG
The DNA here is from genome assembly GCF_008728515.1 of Papio anubis. NCBI lineage: Eukaryota > Metazoa > Chordata > Mammalia > Primates > Cercopithecidae > Papio > Papio anubis. Next base: position 112,675,991 of record NC_044983.1, read on the forward strand.
CACATGCTTCTTCATGCCTCCACATCTAACACAGTCCTTTTTGCAGATAAGTACTCAATAAAAGCTTGCGGATAAGAATGATGACTACCTGTTTTGACCAGTAGATGATACAATCTAATAATAGACAAGAGACTTTATCAGGTGGGACACCAAAATCACTGTCCTCCCAAACATCAAACACTTTGTTTATTAAGAAAAAAAGAAGTGTTTTGAATTATTCATACTCTGACCTTAGTCACAGCAGCAGAGATGCCATAAAAGAAACCAGACATTTTTTATGAATTTTATAAAAGTTCCCAGCTAGGTAGACCAGTTTTTCCTTAAGATAGGTTTTATTATACAACTTCAAATGCTATGTGGAAATTCTGTGAGCAAAACTCTTTCTCGTTAACTTATTCAGGAATCCAAACTTAATTAAACCCTCAATCACTTTTCCTGGAATTGAGATGATGTGATGAGATTTGGTGATCTGTAATTTTTGGAATCTCCTTTCATTTCCTCTGTTTTTCCCCTGGGTGTGGCATTAGCAATTTTTCCTCCAACCTTCAGGAGAGTTGCTATTTATAGAGAGAATTTATTACATCCTTACTGGCAGTGCAACTATTTCACAGTTTATTTCCCTCAGAATTCTCAGATGAATATCAAGGAATACTAGTGATTTACTATATTTGAGTTCCTCAAAGTTGCTCAAGAAGTACATCCTAAAAGACTGCAACACATTTGAATTTCCCATAAGGAATATTTGTGCTATAGAAATGCAAGTATTTTAACCTCTACTCACCCAGTTAAAACACAATAACAAACAAGATTTTCTTTTTCCAAATGTGGTCTCTTTTATGATTTTGGGCTATAATTTATAAAATTAAAATAATAGAAAACATATCTTCATCTTATTTCATACGATATTCTGTATTTGAAGATCATTTAGAACCCAAATGTGCAGATCCATACTCAATAAATGTTTGTGGATAAGAAACTCTGAATCTTGTTCAGAGTCCAGACTTGTGTTTACTGTTTAGATGCTATCTCTGAAGTTGGCAAGATAAATTCTCTTGACTGTAAGAACAATAACTTCCAGAATACAACAGGGCTCCAACACTTTTACAATAATAGTGACCACTCTTTGCCCAACCCGAATAATGAGCAGATGTGTTTTTGTTGTTTGTATCTTCCCAGCATCCATTTAGTCTTCTTCTGGAAATACCACCTTAATGTGAGAACATCACCCTCATCCTAGTTTCAGTCCATGTAGTTCAGATGGGGTCAAATTCACCATCTGGCCTCAGAAATAGGATAACCTAAGATGGATCAATTAAAGCATTGCATAGTGACTAATTTAAGAATGGCACATCACCCAAGCCAGACTAATAACTTTCAGCCCTGGTTTATTGTTGGGAATTCCTCTTGACTAGCCTTCAGGATGACCATTTTAAAAAAGGGTAACATCATATCACTTGGCTAGCTTCCAATAACTTTCACTGTAACAAGGATTAAATCCAAACTCCTTACCATGGTCCATAAAGCTATTATAATCTAATTTCTACCTACATGATTTATCTCATCATTTGTTATTTCTTCATATCACTTCACTCTATACCTCAAATAGGCTATGTTGGTTCCCATCTCAGGAGTCATGCACTTGTCATTCTTTCCATTTGCAGTATTTTTTTCTTGGATCATTCTCTTGCTGCCCATAATCATTTTTGTCTTAAGCCAAATGTCTCCTACACAGATAGGCCGTCCTGGATGACCAAAAAAAGCATCCATCACATAGTCTTTACTGAATTCTCCTGTATTATCTTTTTCATATTAATTTCAGGGTCCCAAATTGTTTTACTTCTTCACATCTTTATTGTGTCTCTCATTTAACCAGAGTGTAAGCTGTTTGGGGGCAGGCACATTAGTTATCTAGTTCATCATTTTATGTATCCCATATTCCCTAAGTATCAGGCTTTCAATAATTATTTACTGACTGATGGAGGAACTATCTTTTTGCTGTGCTTGATAACCTGGCAGAATATAAGCCAAGAGCTGCTAATGTCAAATTGTCGGCCAAGGCCAATGCAGGGGTAAGGAGAGCTGAGAAATGAAGAGAGGTGGATTCCCCACCACATAACTGAAGCCAGATACCAGAGATGCTGTTTATATAAGCCAGTCATTCTTAATTCACTTTGAGCTAGGTTTCTGTCTTTTGTACCAACAGGAGTCCTGATGGAAAAGTATGCAAAAGAACTTGTGGAGAGCCAAGTACCACACTTATATAAGTGCTGTGTTCTTGGACAATATCCATATCCTGTCACTTACACCACATATCTTTCCTTTTTTTTCCCTGCTTTTGGCCAAAATTATAGCTAGCTAAAAGGGTTAAAGGTCTTATTTGAAAATATTCAGGTAATTTATCAGTGAAAAGTTATTTGAGATTTATCTGCAAAAATGACCCATGTATTAAGGTAACCAGAACACTTGACTTTATTGTATGGCAATGGTATTTTTATTGTTGTATTTAGTTGAAAAAGTGAATTGCTTGGGTATCTGTGTATCTAAGCATGGTAGAGTAACTTTACTAGACTTGATCTCCCACTAAAAATAATAATAAATTTAAAAAATAAAATCAACAATCAATAAAAATAGATAAAATATGTGAAGCAACTTTTTAAAGCATTGAACAACAGACAGCACGGTACTGCAATCTTTGAAAGAAGAAAAACACAGAATATAGGGGCCACAATAATATCATGATCACTCAGACTTCTCTGCTGCAGACCAGGAAGAAGAAGCTCAAGCAGAATTGGGGTCTCACTAAGGTAAGAAGGCAGAAGTTGTAATTACAAATTTCTGATGTGACTGGAATTTGTAAGGCAGTATATCTGAGAAACAAGCACTGCAAGGGAATGGGGGAGTAGAGTAGATAAAGACTGCATTGAGATTCAATAATTGTATAAAATGTAAATGGACTAATTACTTCCATTAAAAGGCAGAGATTTTCCAGTAAAAACACAAAATCCAATGGTTATCCTCTATAAGAAATTCGCTTTTAATATGAAAAGAGTCTGAAAATAAAAGGATAGGAAAAGATATTCCAAGAAAGCAGTAAGTATTAGAAAGTTGGAGTAACCATTTTTAATATTAGGCAAAACAGACTTTGAGACAAGGAGTATCACCAGAGACATCCTTAAATTTGCAACCATGAGTTTATTTAGCAATATTAAATTTTAATACAAACCCACAAGGTACCTTCCATTCTTCCTCCTTTCCATATTTCTAACTTCTTTCTCAGAGTGAGAAACCTGGGTACCATTCTCCACAATATATCACTCATTTTCTCAAACCTACACAGAATAGTTTTGGAATTACTAACAAGTACTATTGTGAAAAGCAAGCTTACTGGGGCAGGAAATATACAACACAAGCCTGAAGCATCTTACAGTGCCAGAAACTAAGGAAGTGCTCAAAAACCAATCAACCCAAATGAAATTGATAGGGGAATGTCAAAGGGACAGAGGAGCCAACTGAAAGAGCTCTCAATGTCCAAAGCAGAAACCATTAATTTTAGCAAAATAAATCAAGTAGTGTTGGATTATAACTCAAAGTATAACATAAATATTCATGAGGTCATATTGATATGAATAAATGAATAAGTAAATGAGAGAGAAGAGAAAAAGCTCCCAGGCAGAAGAATTCCAAATAATTTATGGAAATACTTGGCTCTTAAGGAGGGAAGCACAGTGTGGGCTTCCAGTAGTGATCTCCCTGTAAAGACTACAGTATAAAAAGGTGGGGATGGGGGAGAGTGACTTTACAGTGGAGAAACCTGACAAACACACTGGCAAAGTGACCCAGATCAACTTCAACAGTGGTAAATCCTGTTGATAATATGTATTCCTAATATGATGTGCTTAAGTTGGCCTTTACTGCTGTGGTCTTCTTCCAAAAAACACACAATCCCAGTATAACCATAAGAGTAACATCGGCCAGGCGCAGTGGCTCATGCCTGTAATCTCAGCACTTTGGGCGGCCAAGGTGGGTAGATCACGGGGTCAGGAGTTTGAGACTGGCCTGACCAACATGGTGAAACCCCATGTCTACGAAAAATACAAAAATTAGTTTGGTGTGGTGGTGCGCACCTGTAATCCCAGCTACTCAGGAGGCTGAGGCAGGAGAATCGCTTGAACCCAGGAGGCGGAGCTTGCAGTGAGCCGAGATAGCGCCAGTGCACTCCAGCCTGGGCAACAGAGCGAGACTCCATCTCTCAAAACAACAACAACAACAACAAAAAAAAGTCAGTAGTAAAGTATCCTGTACTCTTCAAAACTGTCAAGGTCATAGAAACAAGGAAAATCTGAGAAACTATTGCAGTGAAAAGGAGCCTAAAGAACTGGAACTACATGTAACATGGTATTCTAGACGGAACCCAGGAAAAGAACATCAAGTAAAGCTAAGGAAGTCCGAATTAACTATCTTCTCAACTTTTCTGTAATCTTGTAATCTAAAATTGTCCTAAAAAATGGTGTCTATTTAAAAATACGATTCAATATTGATTGAATAAAGCTCCTTCAACACAAAGGCCACAAAAGTGACACTAGAAGCAATAAGCACAGCTATGACTAGTTTCTAAATCACATTTCCTCTGAAAACCAATAGGGTGACTATAGTCAATAGTAGCTTAGTTGTATATTTTAAAATAACTTAAACAATGTAATTGGATTGTTTGTAACACAAAGGATAAATGCTTGAGGGGATGGATACCCCCCATTCTCCACAATGTACTTATTTCACATTGCTTGCCTGTATCCAAACAGCTCATGTACTCCATAAATATATATACTTATTATGTAGCCACAAAAAATTTAAAAAATAATAATAATATTTTAAAAACCCAATACGCCTCTTTGGAGAAAAAGCTGTTTTTAGGGTTTAAATACAAGCTAAGTCTGCAATATTTTCCTGTACCAAAAAATTAGAAAGTACTCAGAGATGATGTGGACATATCAACAGGGCAGGAGAACAAGTTGAAAGGTCCCCCAGTGGCCACATCTGGGTCCAGTTGAACTTCACTATAAGTAAATACATAAATGATTACATTTAGTAGAATAAGAATCTATGAGTTCCTACTGACATAAATATATAAACCAGGTCTTCCTTATAGTAGGGTGCTATAAGATGCTTTAATGTGGAGAAAATGATGGAGTTTAAAATATCAACCCTGGATGCTAAAATTAGTTTGATGAGGAACATATATTCACATATAACAGTAATTCCCCATAAATTACTTACAAAGGGGAACATAGACATTTTGCAGTGGAGAAAACTGGAAGAAAACACAGTAACCAAATGATCGAAGCAAATATCACCAATATTGGAACAAATCAACATCATAGGCCTCCTGATGTGATGCACCATGGAGGAGGACACAACATTGTGTCTCTAGCATTCCTGAGAAAAATACTTAAATTTAATCAGGAAATAAAAATCAAAATTAAGGAACATTCTGGAAATAACTGGTCTATGATCTTAAAAAAGGTGTCAGTGTCAAGAAAGGTAAAGAAAAGCTAAAGAACTACTACAGACTAAAGAAGACTAAAGGAGCATGACAAATAAAGGCAACGTGATTCTGGATAGGATCCCTGGCTGGGGAAGAAAATAGCTATAATAGGTCTGTTGGTAGAAATGATCAAACTTGAATATTATAGTGGATGATGTAATGGTGTTTTATTAATTCTGAATTTTCATATTTTGATAATTGCACTGCAGTTATGTAAAAGAATATCCTTATACTGAATTCTGTCAACAATGTGAGTTTGGAAGTGAATTTTTCCCCAGACCTTCCCAATAAGAACCTGGCCCATTTGACACTTTGATTTCAGTCTTGTGTGTTGTAAGCTGAGCCTGTTCAGATTTTTGACCTACAGAACTCCCAGCTAATAAATGGGTGTTGCTTTAAGCCATTAAGGTTGCTATAATTAGTTCTGTGGCAAAAATAAAGGAATACAATCCCTCACCTACTCATACACACTAAACACACACATAATGCATACATATGCATTGTCATACACACAAAAAACCTATGGATAAGGATGAAATATATATCTAATAAAGTGTTGAAATCAAGATGTAGTTATGGATGAAAATCAAACCAATAGATAAAAATCGGGGTGGTTAAAACATGGTTCCCTTCAAGACAGATTGCTTTGAATAACATTCAATTTGAGGTGGAATTTCTGTGGTGATAGAAGATAGCTCCCAGAAGGAGAGGAGCCAAGAGCACACATCTCTTCTTGATCCTAAACACACAAAATAAGATGTCCTGAGAGCACTTACGATGACACATGCAAAGCTATGCTTGGAACCAGAGACTTTTAGAGAAGGCGAGAGACAGAAAGGAGATGAGTGTAGGAAGTTTGAATTCAAATGAGAGGCTAATTTAGGCTATGGTCAAATTAGATAAGTAAAAGAAATTTTGATTTATTCTGCATTCTCTTCCCAGGGGTTCAAAATGCTATCCTAGCTGTTACTGCATTTATCCTCATAATTACCCTGTAGTCATTCATTCCTTCTTAAAATCCTAATTTAAACCAATGTTGGCTGTCCCTTAATCACAGGATAAAATCCAAACCTCTTTCAGGTCAAAGAAATTTTACACCAAAAGAATTTTACACCAACTCGCCTCTCTAGTCTCATATTCCTGCTGCCACCCACCTTCACTATGTAGTTTCACACCATAGGACACGGCCTTCTTCCATGATTATTTTGATGATTAATACCTTTCTGCCTTTTTTGTGGATTATACCTTCTTTTTTTTTTCTTTTTCTTTTTCTTTTTTTTTTTTTTTTTTTTGAGATGGAGTCTCGTTCAGTCATCCAGGCTGAAGTGCAGTGGTGCAATCTCGGCTCACTGCAACCTCCCTGGTTCATGTGATTCTCATGCCTCAGTCTCCCGAGTGGCTGGGATTTCAGACGTGCACCACCACACCCAGCTAATTTTTATATCTTTAGTAGAGATGGGGTTTCACTACATTGGCCAGGCTGGTCTCAAATTCCTGACCTCAGGTGATCTACCTGCCTGGGCCTCCCAAAGTGTTGGGATTACAGGCATGAGCCACTACGCCCAGACTGTAACTCTTATAACTGAGTTATAATCTGTCCTTCAATAAGTCCACAAAAATGCTCCTCTCCATATTAACACCCTGGCAAATCCAAATCCTCACTGATCCTTCATTGATGCAGGCAACAGAAGTTCGGATTTGCATCATGTCTCCTGTAGCGTGATGGTTGCAAGTATGGAATGAGCTCCTCTTTTCTCCTACATTATTAGGCTACCCAGTCTAGATTAGATTGCTGCTCACAGCAGGAAAGTGGAAAAAAAAAAGCATTTAGAAAACGAATCTTAACATGCTTTGAAAACTGGTAACAAAAATGAATAAATAAAGTAAGTAAATGCATCTAGTAAGAAGACAATATTGGGATAAAGACTTTGGATGGTAAGTTGAGTTTTGATCATTCAATCTTTCAGCACATTTAGAGTTGATGCTGAAATGTTAAAGATTCTTTCCAGCCTTATGTAATATGTTCTTCCATCTGGATGACTTACTATTTCTCAATTTTCTTTTTATAAACAGCTTTACTGAGATATAGTCCACATTCCATACAATTCACTCATTTAGTTTGTACAATCCATTGATTTTCAATATATGCATAGAGTTGTGCAGCCATCCCCACAACTTAATTATAGAATATTCTCAATTCCCTTTTGTGCTTATCCTACTCTTTACTTTTCATTCATTCACTCATTTATGCAACCACTTAGAATATATTTCTCCAGTCAATGTAAATTCTGTGGATACCATGATAAATACAAGATGGTCCTGCTCTCAATGAGATCCTGAGAGAGGCACACATTAAAGAAGCAATTACAATACAGGGTAATAAATCCTATCATGGGCAAAGTGCAGGGTGCTGTGCTAGGACATACGTGGGGGTACCTGACCCACTGATGGTCAGAGAAGTGATTCTGGAAGGAAGCAAGTTCTGTGCTGAGACAGGAAGAGTGAGATGGAGATTTTCAGTTGACAGTGAAAATGGGAGCACAGATGAGGCGTTCAAAGGAGAGGGTTCCAAACATAAAGAATGGTGAATGCTAAGACCCAGAGTGAGACGGAAATGGATTCATGGTGCTAAAAAGAATCCAGCCCTTTCTGCCTGTCAAAATCCAAGCCATCATTCTGTTTAGATATGAATGTCCATAGCAGCTTTATTGGGTAATATTCAAAAACTGAAAACAACTGAAGTGCCCGTCATCAGGCAAATGAATGAACTGTTGTACATCATACAATGGAATAATAACCAGCAATGGAAAGGAATGAACTATTGGTGCATGCAAGAACATGCAGTGAATTAAACCTGACAAAAAAAGAGTAAACACTGCACAATTCCATCTGTGTAAAATTCTAGAAAACACAGCTAATCTATAGTGACAGAAGGCAGATTAGTGGTTGCCTGGTAGGTAGTAGGGACAGATTATGAAGAGGCAAGAAGAAACTTTCAGGAGTGACAGAGATGTTCGTTATCTTGATTGTGGTGATGGCTCCATTGGTGAATACATACACTAACCATTAGCAAATTGCATATACTAAACATATATAGTTCATTGTATGTCAGTATACCCCATCAAGTTGTTTTTTTAAAAAGGCATCTCTGTTTTGACAACCAGTTATGTGATCTCCCTGTTAATAAAAGACCCGGCACCTAGTAAGTGCTCAGTGAGTATTGGGCATTAATTTTGGTGTCAGTGTTAAAATATGAATCTTAGTATGATCCTACTTGCCATGGTCAGAAAGGCCGAGGAAACAAATGAGGTCTGATCTGCCCATTGGCCCAGACAGTAGACTTGGGAGTGGAAACTGGGAAAGCTGGGAAGTCCAGAGCTGAGACCTAGAGTTGGGGGGACGAACTGAAGGATTAAAATCCTCCCTCTGCCACTTACTAGCCCAACTCAAATGTTGCCTCCCCTCAGAAGCCTTACTCAATTCAGATTTATTTATTTATTTATTTATTTATTTATTTATTTATTTATTTGAGATGGAGTCTTGCTTTGTTGCTCAGGCTCTAGCGCAGTGGCATAATCTCAGGTCACTGCAACCTCTGCCTCTCGGGTTCAAGCAATTCTCCTGCCTCAACCTCCCGAGTCACTGGGATTACAGGTGCTCAGCACCATGCCCAGCTAATTTTTGTATTTTTAGTAGAGACGGGGTTTCATCATGTTGGCCAGGCTAGTCTTGAACACCTCTCAGGTGATCTACCCGCCTCGGCCTCCCAAAGTGCAGGGATTACAGGCATGAGCCACCACGCCTGGCCCTGATTCAGATTTAGTTACGTCCTCTTTTGTGTTTCCTTAACCTTTTGGGAACATCTCAATACACTATTTTCCTTCTCACAAAATACATCTTTAAATCAAACAGTAATTTTAAACCAAACTTTGAGTAGTCCACACAGACTGTAAGATAAAGTCAGGAAACAATAAAGTAAGATGAAAAAAATAGTAATAACCACTACGAAACGTGAAATGGCACGCAGTTATAGGAATGACTGAAATCATGAAAAACTATCTTTAATTCCCCTGTTTATCTGAAAACTATTAATTCTTTATTATTTTATTGCCCTCAAAAGCCTACTCGTTATAACCTGTAGTTATAAATATTACAGAAACATCCAATTTAAAAAAATCAACAGGCTCCTTTTTCCTATACCCCCAGAGAGTGAGGGTGAATCACTATTCACACATTCAGTTGTCTCAATCCTTAACAAGAAGACTAATCACATTCAGAAGAAAACAGAAATAATCTGGAAAATGGAGGGCTCAAATACCTAATGAATAAGAAAATAAATGACTCTTTCTTATGATGAATAATTTAAGTAAATGTCACACTGAAGTAATTGCAAATAACATATAACACCTTTGAGTTAATGACAGTGGAATTAGGAAAGCTTTTTCTAATCGCTATCATCTCTTAAAAGTTCACAGTTTTCAGTTCAATAAAAATATATAAGATAACTTCATCAATTTCCAATCCTGGAATGAAGCTCTTTAATATTTTTGCACAGAATTTCCTACAAATTTATAAGTGAACCATCACACTTAGAAATGGGATGCTTTTTTCTAGGAGATATTCCATACCAACTCATTAAATTGATTTGTCCATCTCAACGGTTCTTAAAAATTGCTAGAGTTACAAAATTTTAAAGTAGAGAAGAAATCATATATATTATTTATCCCAAACTTTCTATTTTACAGATGAGATTAGGTCCTAGAGAGAAAATGTTCTGATCAAATTCACACAGCAATTAGTCGCAATTCTTAGTCTACAATCCTAGCTTCCTACTACCCACGTTCAGTGCCTCTTCTCAACAAGATACCTCTTTCACAGAACAGGTTCCTGAACCTGGAAAAAGAATTAAGTTTTTTCACAAGGCTCTGTTTGATTGGGAAATTGATTTAAATGCAGCTAGACACCTACTCAAGCTTTTTGTTTTGAGCCTATTCTAGTTACTATTGCTCCACAATGTAGTGATAGAAGATACCTATCATTCCATTTTGCTCACCATTTTGCCAGTCAAGAATTAGAGAAGGGTTTATCTGAATAGATGGTACTAAGAGTCTGTCATGCAGTTGCAGTCAAATATGGGCTGGCATTGCAGTCATCTGAAGGCTGTAGCAAGTAGGACATCCATAAGGGCTCACTCACATGGTGGCAGTTGGTGCTGGATTCTACATGCTGGAAGCTAAGCTGGATTTGCTGACTGGAGCGCCTACACAGGGCCTGTGCAGCATGGTGGTCTCAGGGGCTCTCACATGGTGTCTGGCTTTCCCCAGAGCGAGTGTCCTCAGAAACCCAAGCAGAAGCTGCCAGGCCTTTCCAGACTTAGTCTCTGAAGTTATGCAGCTGCATTCCACTCTTTACAAGAAAGTTACTAAGGCGGGCTTAGATATTAGTACAAGGGAGGAGACAGAACTCACCTCTCAGTGTGCAAAGTTTCAAATAATTCATAGACATGTTTTAAAACTGCCACATAGCCACAGAGGGAGAAATCTCAGGTAAGCTAGAAGATATGACATAAGTGTAGAAGAATTGATCAGTCACTCACTCATCAAACAAACTTTGGAAAATAGAATCCATATTCCTCTCTTTGTTTATCTCCCTAACACCCTACAATAGAAAAATGTAACTAAGAGTTTTCAATCTCAGATTTGCCCAGTTTCCAAGACAATGAAATTGATATTCAAGATAAAGTTGCAGGAAGATGACCTAGAAGGCAAAATAATAATCTTCAAAGTCAGGATCTTGAGTTGCACATCAAGTATTTAATATTTGAGTTAATGAAGGACCAAAGAGATCTTTTATTGTTCCCCCAATGAGCATGTGGAATTAAATTTTATTGAACTTCTTAGAGTTGTGACTCTGTCTTTTAAACTTGATTTGTATGGCATTCCACAGAACCCAATGCAGAGATTAGTGCTTCACAAATTTCAAATGATAGATGATGATTTAATTGGAACAGAGTAGTCCATAAATGTCTTATGAATATAAAGACATCACAGAGACTGTGGTATAGACTGTTCTGTGATTCAAATAGTCGGGATGAATAGGACTATTTTTAAGCAGCCATGATTTTAGAAAATAAGAAATTGGAACAATTTCCAATGACACTGATAAGGGCCACAAGTACCTCTTAGCATTCAAAATTATTTCAAGAAAAGAGACATAGAGATTCAGAGAAGCAACCGAATATTTACTAGAGAATCACTAGGATATTGAATTGAAAATCCTTTCCATCTCTTATTTCTTAACCTTTTCAGAAAGGAGGTAATATTTATAGGTAAGTTGGAAAATATAATGTGTGTTTATAATGTAAGAAAGGTATGAATTCTCATACCATGAGGAGAGGGACAATTTGAAGAAGTTGTAAAGCTATTTCTATTCAAAATTTTACTGTTGCCAATAAAGATATAAAATTTCAGGTTTCCAAAAGGTTGACTGAAATTATTGTACGAATAAATTAATTAAATTAGAGTTTGTGGATTATATGGCCCAAATCCAAAAGAAGTTACAAATGAATTTTGTGTTAGTGTTTGTAATTTTAGAGTATGGCTTTTTCTTTTGCTGATCCCATGTGGGTTCTCTGGCATGGCTCCATTCTGGACTGGGGTTGAAAAGTCAGGCTGGCCTCATTCACCTATCTGGTAACTCAGTGCGGGCTCCGGAATGAAGCTCCTTGTTTCTCCTGTATTTGACCTCAGTGGTAGACAGAAAAATGGTTCCCAAAAGATGTGCATGCTCTTATCTTCAAAATTTGTGAATACGAATATGTGATGTCACATGATGAATGAAACATTGCAGATGGGGAGTAAGTTAAGGATCTTGAAATGGGGAGATTATCCTGAATTTTTGAGGTGGGCTCAATCTAATCACAAAGAACATTTTGAGAAGGAGGCAGAAGAGTCTGGGTCAGAGGAGATGTGATAACAAAAAGCTTAGTTGCAGCCATGTGAGGAAGAGACCACCAGAAAGAATCCCAGCGGTGGGTAGAAGCTGGAAAAGGCATCGAGGTAAATTCTCCCCTAAAGTCTCCAGAAGGAATGCTGTCTTGCTGACTGATACAGTTCGGATATTTGTCCCCACCCAAATTTCATGTTGAATTGTAATCCCCAGTGCTGAAGACAGAACCTGGTGGGTGTGTCTGGATCACAAGGACAGATCCCTCATGGCTTGGTGCTGTCTTCACAATAGTGAGTTCTTGCCAGATCTAGCCATTTAAAGTAAATAGCACCTCCCACCTCAACTCTCACTCCCTCCCTCCTCCTTCCACTATGTGATGCACCTACTCCCCGTTTGCCTTCCACTACGATTGTAAGCTTCGTGAGGTCTTTTTAGAAGCTGAGCAGATGTCAACAGCACGCTTGCTGGAAAGCCTGCAGAACCATGAGACAATTAAACCTCTTTTCTTTATAAATTACCCAGTCTCAGGTATTTCTTCACAGCACTGCAAGAACAGCCTAATACACTGACCCATTTTAGGCTTCTGACCTTGAGAACTATCAGAAAATAAGTATGTGGCATTTTAAGTCACTGAGTTCATGATAATTTGTTACAGCAGCAATAGGGAACCAATTCAGCCCCTCATATCTTTCAATAGACTAGAACAGGTCTAAAGTAGTGTTCCCAGAGAGCCAGCCCTTTTGCACACACATGCTTTTCAAGCTTCTGTGTCACCGGTGCAGGGGTCCCATTTGCTGAAACATGTTACATGGCTGGCAGAGTCCTGTGAGAGGGGCTTTGTTTGACTACACCTTTGGATAGGAAAAGTGACAAAATCTCATTGCGTGAGTATTGGGATGGGAGAAATTTGTGGCCATTTATAAATGTGTTACAGGGGTTGTAATAGGCTTTATGTGGCTTGTGCTTTGAAAACCGAAACCCCTTGAATCAATGCCTTAGTCTGATGCCCACAGTTGAGATAATCTATCAAATATTCCATAATGCCTAACCCAGTCACCACCCTGTCTTGCCCGAAGTTCTGGTTGATTATGACTTTTCCTTCTCTCCTTCTACCTGTCTTCTGCCCTCTGCTCCCCACTGCTGTCCCCTTCCCATTCTTTTCCATTTTAGCCCCACTTCCAAATGAACTTCTCAGACTGCTGAGCCATCAGAAAAGTGTTTTATTGAGCCTACAATGTTTTCAAGCCCTTCTTTTTCTTGGAGAAAGTTACTTCACATGCACTTTTATGTGGCACAGAGTTTCTGTGACTCAATCCTGAGATATTCATTTGCATAAAATACAATGCCAACTGCCAAGGCCAAGTAGCAAATGTTATTAGGCTTTTTTTTTTTTTGGTGTGTATTTCAACTTGTAGGATGGCACTTGCTCCAGGTATTTTAAAAGGCAGAAAGAAAACTCCTTCAATGTTCTTCAAATTTGCATTTTGCTTCATGTTTTAACTGAGAAGTAAAATACATTAGAACTCTCACATCATTAACAGAAGTGTGTGGGTAAACTTAGAATTTGCATTTAAATACATTCAAAAGCAGACTTCTGCAGAACTTGCAAGCAGCTCAGCAGAAGATGCCAGTGAGAAGAGAAAAGGAATAGTACATTTTTGCCAAAAAAAAAATCATCAAAATTGAATTTGTATATGTTTTGATTGTCACATTTGTTTACTTTTAAAGTTTGTATTGGTCCAAACAGACTGCGAATTTCTTGAATAATTTGCTTTTGTGATCAGTCTTCTGCATTGGTTATATACTTTACAAATTAACTTATTTGGTTAACTGATAAAACTTCATGTGGGTTCATCAAAGCCAAAGGGGGAAAAAAAAAACACTTTGAGGCAATGTTTATGGCCAGGCCAGACTAACAATAAGAAACTCTCGGAGGGCGTGATCTTGGAATGAATTACATAACCAGGGACTGAATCCTCCGGCTTACAGTTTCAGAAACTGGATTTTAGCTGTTTCCAGTGACCCCAAACTTCTTACTGGTTGTCTTCTTTCCTGGTCTTGGTGAACTTAGTCACTGAATTAAAAGGCCCCATTGAGCATAGAATTTGAGCAAAGAAAAACAGATGCTCAAGGGTCCTGATGCCACAATGAAGCCTGATCAAATATGCCTGCCCCTCAACCTCATTCACCTGCCTACAGACCTGAATGTCAAGGCCTACCAGATTCAGGAATGCGGTGGTCCCTAACCTAGGTTGCTTCTCTGATCCTTGTGTTTCCAGACATTCATCTCAACTTTTCCATGTCTTATTTAAATATGTCAATATTATTGATTAAGCCATGGTGTAGTGAAAGGTTAACAAATGCATGCTATGTGTCACCCCCTCTCTTCCTAAGCAATTGTTCATTTGAAAAACAATCCCTCTTTCCCGCTAAGTCCTGCTCAGCATGGACTCCAGGCAACCACTTCAAATCAATTCAAATTGATAAATGAGATGAAGCCTAGTACATTTGCCACCTCTGGTGCAGAGGCTTTTTCTAACGACCTGGAGACAACCTATCTCTTCTCATTAGGTGCTTATTTCATTTGACCATGAATGGCTGAATTCTAGCTCTGTAATGATGATCGAGGCAATGGATTCACATCCTCATGTTTGTTTTTCTCTGTCTCACAAGCATTATTACATATTTCCTCCAGAAATGTGTGATCATGAGCAAAAAACCTCTTGGTGGGTTAACACAGGTTCATATTCATTATGGGAATATAGTATGTGTGTATTTTCTTGTCTAAGATCTGTTGTCCTCACTAGATCTTAAGCATCGTGAGAAGAGGGACTGTGCCTATTTTGTTAACTCTGTTATCAGCAGTGCCTAGTGTACTGCCACCACACAGGACCTCAGCAAATGTTTACTAAGGACATACAAACAGTGGGTCATTGCTGCATACATATTTAATGTAAGGTTTCCTAGCTATTAGGGATACTATCAATAATATATCAAATTCTCACATTATAGAACCTAATTACTCTCCTATTTTTCAGCTCTGCTTGCTTGCAATATTATGAGAATGTCTCCAGAAGGAGAGCATTTTAGATGAAACTCAACCTAATTATTTTTTCTTTCTCTTTTTTTAAATTTTCATAATATCAATGGTAAGAGAGTCCTAAACTATGTGTCAAAAGTAGCTTTGGAAATCATAAAAATTATAGTTGTATTGCATTTTATTCAACAAATATTTTCAAACAGCTTTTTGTGGAGGTATCAATGTTATGGTTGCTGACCTGACCCCAAGCAAATTTTTCTCTAGGTGAAGTGAAGAGGCTTATATAAAAATGACTTTTAAAAATATGTAGTCAAAATTCAAAATACATAATAGAAGCAAAAAAACAACCAACAGAAATCATCTATTAAGAAGAAAATAAATGTTCTTTAAGCCCCCTGAAGATTGGAAAACAGTAACTTTTTGGCATCCTGTTGTCGCATGCAGACCTGGCATATTGCCTTATGAAAAGTAGATGATCCATGAATGTTGTTTGAACGAATGAATTGAATTAATGAATATTCATTAAATAACCATAGTTTCATGCTATTGACATTCTAACAAAGTATATTGCATGTTATCAGGGTTTAGTATTAACTTTCTGCCTAGTATTACACTCAGTGAACGGCAAAATAATGGCTGCAGTTTCCCCAGGTGAAGGCCAAGAGGTTATTCTTGAGAATACAGTTAGTCCTCACTTAATGTCATCACTAGATTCCTGGAAACTGTGACTTGAAGTGACATAACACATAACGGAACAACTCCTTTTCCTCATCAACATTTTAACAAACTATGTTGAACAAAAGGATGTTATTAGAGGACCTGTTATACATTGTGTCACTTGAAGTTGCAGTTTCCAAGAACCTATCAACGACCTCACGTGAGGACTTCCTGTATCGCTCTCTTACCCCACATATATAATTAAATCTCTAGGTATCCTGTCTATTTGCCTAATAACCTTTTTCCATTGACTGGCTTCTCTCTATCCCCTGGCCACTCTTTAGTTGTGGCTTAACTTGCTCCCTTCTTGCCTCCCTCTAAGCTGTTCTCTAATTGACACCAGAATGACATGTCTAAAGAGCAAATGTGACCAGGATATTGCATATCAGCTTTCTTGGCTCCCCATGGATACGGTAAATTTAGGCTAATGCAAGACCCTTATCTGGTACTTGCTCTCCTTCCCTGCTCCTCCATGGTCATCACTGTCTGTATTTCAGCTAGACAACTTCTTAAGTCCTCAAGTGACAGCACTCTCGCTCATTTTAGTTGGGTTATATTCTTCTCATCTCTAGGTTGGATTCTTGGTTAGAATTTTCCTTTCCTGACTAGTTGCCTGGCTCACTCTTAGTTGTCCTTGAGATGTCCTTGTGGTCTTCAACCCCATGAGAAAGTTTATCTGTGATGCTAAAGAGTCCTGTATCCTGATTGTAGCAATGATCACCTGTCTTCATTGCCTATCTGCTGTGTCTCACACCTCAATTGTAAGCTTCTTTCAGGGCCTATGTCTCATTTATGGTTGTATCCCTAGAACCTATTTCATGGTAGGAACTAGTAAACAAGGCAATTGTATTAAGATATACACTGAAGGCTAGGCGTGGTGGCTCATGCCTGTAATCCCAACACTTTGGGAGGCCGAGGCAGGTGGATCACGAGGTCAGGAGATCAAGACTATCCTGGCCAACATAGTGAAAACCCATCTCTACTAAACATACAAAAACTTAGCCAAGTGAAGTGGTGCGTGCCTGTAATCCCAGATACTTGGGAGGCTGAGGCAGGATAATCGCTTGAACCCTGGAGGTGGAGGTTGCAATGAGCCGAGATTGCGCCACTTGCACTCCAGCTTAGGCGACAGAGTGAGACTCCATAAAACAAAAACAAAAACAAACAAAAGCAAAAACAAAGATACACTTAAGGGAAGAGTAAATGAATGAGCAAATACAATCGTGGCAGAGAACAGGATTTATTTATTACAAGTAGGCTTGATCTCTTGTATTGTTCCCAACAGAAGCCAAGACTCCCAAACCCAGGCATATTTAGGACGTTCTTCAAACAATTGCCAGTACCACGGTGCTGGGGAAAAACAAAACAAACAAACAAACAAAACAAAACCTTTCAGCCACCTTAAACTAAAGCTGCTCTGTCATCTTGCAAACCCACCCTGGAGTCCAATAGGACAGTTTTCAAAGCCACCCATCCTGGCAGAGTGCTTGAGAAGCTGCAGGAGAACAGCATCCAGGATTGCAATTAGAGTTGGAAGGGAGGAGGAGGAGACAAGGGTCACCGGGCCAATCAATAGTCAGCTACCTTCTCCCCCACCCCCTCACGGCCAAGTGTTCAGAGAAATGCCAAAGCTTGCTGCTTAATCGCGGTTCCCATTTTAGGTAGTGCACTCCTGCCATCTAGTGGTTCCCCCACGCTCTCCACAATGCCTTCAGCAGAGGTGGATTTCATGTGCTGAAAACCCAGCAAAGGCAGAACCAAACCAAAAAGCCAGACTTAAAAGAGTGCCCTAAAATAGTGCCCAAGTGCAATCAAAATCCACCTAGAGAACCACAATAGCATTTGGGTTCCTTTGTGACTGTTGAGAAGTGATTATCTTAACTGGTGTGGAATGCAATTGAAAGTCCAAGTCTTGAATCATGGTGTCAAACTGGTAAACAGATTTGAAAACTGTTTTTTATTTCACTAGGAAATAGGAAATGATTTTAGTTTATCATGGATTGAATGTGTCTTTTTGCCCCTTCTTCTCCTAAATGATTCTAAATGTGTTGTGAACTGCTTAGAAATCATTCTTACCCAACAGTGAACTAGATAATTGCAAAACTGAAGAAGAAGAAGAAAAAAAAAAGCTAAGAATGTTTCTGCTACTCTCAGCACAGAAGTGCCAAAAAAGCCAAAGATGACACAGCTGAGATTTAACAAGAAAAACATTTCAGGGAGCAGGACTGACAATGGATGAAAATGTTCCTGATTTCAAAGTCCCTGAGGGAAGCTGGCACTCTTACTGTTTGTTTCATGGTACTCCTGAAGTAATTCATTAAAGCACTAATAGTCTCTGTTGGCCCTGGGGCCATGAACTGGGACCGATCCAGCTGCACAGGAGCACATCAACATGCAGAAGATACTCACCTCTTCTGCACATACTCTATGGCTGAGAAAACCGGTCATGAAATAATTCTGAAAACAGAGAAGTAGTCAGCCTGGCCCCAGAGAAACAATAGCCTTCACCAACAGTTTTACAGGAACAGAATTTCTCAGGCAGAAAATATATTCTTATGCACATATATATATAAAAAACACATTAACTTATAATGTAAGTTTAATATGTATATAATATACTTAACATATATATACTTAATATATACGTATTATATACTTAAAATATACATATTAAACGTACATGCCTCAATAAAATAACCAAGAGCCACAGGAAGTGATAGGGGCCACGATAAAATATTGAGAGGTCTTGCATGTGATTTAAACCTTTTTTTTCCTCTTTCTAAATGCTCCAAATATATATAATCACAGCTTCTGATATTGTAAGGTGACCATCAGCTGAAACTTGAAACAACTAACATTTACGAACCCCACTTAGGAATTTCACAAGATTCCTGTTTTCTTCTGCATTCTATGCCAAGACATGTTTGCTGTTTATTTAGATAAACATGTAATGTGTAAGGGATGAGACCCTATTTTTTAACTCAATTTTCCAGTTGGGTTAAAAAATAGACAGGTTTCTGAAGGAGGAAAAATCAGTTAATCTAAGTATTTGATGTTATATAAGTACAATCAATTAACTTACACATTAAAAAAATTTTCATCAGCTGTTTTATCATGGTGACACAGCCTTGTCATAAAGAACTACCTTTAGGTTAGCTACTAGCTGAGAATGAAACTACATTTAGTATACAAAACAAAGACATACAATTGTTAGACAAATTATCTGCTTTATCTTTGTGGACAAAAAAGACGATCGATGATACTCAGGTTTAAAAAAATTCATGTTCACAAAATATCTTCTTGGAGAAAGTTTCATTTTTATAAAGTTATAAATGTATTCAAAAATATAAATCAACTATTGATTTTAGGGGGTAATAGTCTTTAAACAGCTTACTACTAAAGATCTGTACTGCTTGCCACTGAGCAAGAATGACAGAAGGAAATTCGGTAAGAATATAAAGATTGGGTTAAGATTTTTAGGGAAATAGAAAAATAATAAAAACGTTGCCTAAATAACAAACTTCCGGCCGGGTGCTGTGGCTCACGCCTGTAATCCCAGCACTTTGGGAGACCAAGGGCGAGCGGATCATGAGGTCAGGAGATCTAGATCATCCTGGCTAACATGGTGAAACCCAGTCTCTATTAAAAATACAAAAAATTAGCCGGGCGTGGTGGCGGGCGCCTGTAATCCCGGCTACTCGGGAGGCTGAGGCAGGTGAATGGCATGAACCCAGGAGGCGGAGCTTGCAGTGGGCCGAGATCTCGCCACTGTACTCCAGCCTGGGTGAAACAGCGAGACTCTGTCTCAAAAAAAAAAAAAAAAAAAAAAGCCTTCCTAGATGGCAAAGCTTTAGGCTCCTTGGTAAATTCTGCAATAGCAAGTAATTGACAAGTGGCTTAAAATACAGTTTTATTAAAATGACATTCTCAACTAGCAGGCTGTCAGGCATGATGTCTGAAGGCTTTTGCTGCGATGAGAGTGGTCTTCAAAGAGTCAGCAGGATTCCTCTGGTGAGACTGGCCACTCCATCCCTCCCCCATGACATCCTTGTCATCTGCGTTAGGTGCCCAGCCTCCCAGGTCACACCTAGTTAACAGTGGTTAACCTAGTCAGACTGATTTAGATTTGAATAATACCAGTTCCAGTACCAATTAGCTGTTTATCCTTGGGCAAATTACTGATGTTCTCTGAGTCTGTTTTTCTTATTTGCAAAATGAAGACAACAACTATTAAGTTAAAATGCAGTTTTTATATGTCAAAATCTATCAAATAACAGCAATGTTATTGCTTCCACAATAAAGTCACAATTTTCAAGACCTAGGAAGCAGTGGAAAAAGTAGAGCGTGACCTAGACCTATATGCTCGTTTCTAACTAGCTGATGGACAGATTGTGAGAAAGCTTACTCAGGCAAGAAGGTCCCAGAAAGACAGGCCCACACCAATTTATCTGTCAGGATCTTTGTCGGCTGTGTCAAAGGGCTATGTAAGAACACAAATGCATGAATTTTTCAGTGCCCTGCACTGGAAGGGTGAAAAATCATTTTAGAGAATCTACAGAAGCAAGATTTGCTTAGAGAACATGTTATAGTGGTTAGCATGTTGGATTTGACTTAGGTGAGAACTGCTTCTCTGCAATGAACTAGCTATGTGAACCTGGCATTGGTCTCACCTCTTAGATTTTTTGCTTTCTCATTTATATGATGGAAATACTAACTGGAGCCCTAAATGCCACAGAGGTGATAATAACTATCATTCATTCTGCACTTGTTATATGCTGGGCACTTTACGCTAATTATCAGATTAACGTCTCACAGCAACCATATGAGGAAGGTACTGTTATTGAAATTCCCAGTTCACAATGAGGACACTGGG
Source organism: Papio anubis (assembly GCF_008728515.1). Taxonomy (NCBI): domain Eukaryota; kingdom Metazoa; phylum Chordata; class Mammalia; order Primates; family Cercopithecidae; genus Papio; species Papio anubis. The sequence goes on from NC_044983.1 coordinate 112,697,111, forward strand.
GCTTAAAAACAGTAAGTACAAGATCACACAGAAATTAAAAGGTGGAACCCCAGCAGTTTAATTCTAGAGCTTTCTTGCCTATGAACACGCTCTACTGCTTTTAATCATAAGGCCTAAATTCTAGTCCAGGTTCTATCATTCATTTGTTTCACTGGACTTTGATTTCCTCTTAAGCTAAATGAGGGGATTGTACTTGAATGAGGTTCTAAATGATTTATGTCAAATATTCACCCTGGTCATTTCCGATAGAAGTTTCTAGGAGCATAGCATTCAGAAAGATTGTAAAAGCTGTCTTGGTTCAGTGGGAAATAGTGCTGCGATTAACTAGTGATGTCTGCCAAGGGCATGGCACACGAGAGGCATGGAAGCACTTGTAACATGTTTTGCATCCCTGGGAGAAATAAGGACACTTCTGGCTGTTATATTTTATTATTCTGTTTATGCGTTTTCTCTTAGTAGCTGCCAAGAGGGCAACCAATGGTAGTCTGGTCAGGCAAGGGCTACAATGTGGGACAGGGATGTCTAATAGAATTTTCTACCAGGATGGAAATGTCCAATACAGTAGCTACTAGACACATGTGACTATCAAGTACTTGAAATCTGGCTGAATAGCTCTATATTAAATTTTTTAAACTTTTCATTTCAAAAGTATAAATTCAAATAGACTTATGTGGCTAGTGGCTACTATACTGGTCAGGCCTAGGACAAAGTTCAGTTGGCTGTGGATGAACACCATGGGCATGAAAACTGGGAGGGAATTTGCCTGGCAGGCTGAAAGTCAGGGAAAGGTAATTCAGGTTTGACCAAAGGGGATGCTATGGAAGGATGTGGATATCAAAGCTGACAAGTGATGCCAAATTTAAAGGTAGGCATGGAGAGCAAGTAGTTGGGGAGAGATAGGAGGCAAAAGACTAATCATCTGACTTCCTAGCTGTGTAAATCCTGCACTAGGGTGTCCCCTCTGATTCTGAAATGAACAGGGCCTGGGCTTTGATTATTTGCATGCAAATTGCCATGATGTTCTTTTATTAATGGCATAACTTGCCTCAGCATCCCTGCCCATTCCTAACTATCCTTCAGAATCTTCCCAAATCCCCACTATTCCTTAAAGTCTTCCTATCAATGTCCATCCACTGGCTCGATGAAATAGTCCCAACTGCTTAGCATTACTGCCAAGTGAATTGTTAGCACACTTTGTAGGCACTCCAATAGTTTGGCTCTTTGTTACCAAAATTCAAATTTAGTTAACTTAATCAAAATGAGGAATAAACAGGGAGAGCATTAGAGCATTCTCGTACAAGAATTGAGGATTCAAGCCACAGGAATGGATACTGCTAAACTTCTGCAAGAAATAGGATTCAGTCAGAATCTTCTGTCTCTCATTTCAGGACTTTGTCCTCCACTCTGTCTTTCTATACATTAGCTACCCATGCTTTGCCTTGCTGCATGGTGGAAAACATGCCTGCCAAGGACTTCAGCCAGTAAGGAAAGGCAGCGTGAGGCTCTCTATGTTCCCAAGTGTTAAAATATCAGGGAAGGAACTCTGACCCATCCTGATTCTAGTGCCTACCCCTTGATCTGTAGTGGAGAGAAACAGGGAGCAAGAACATGTTCAATTACTGGCATTTATACTGAAAATCATGAAGTTGGAATTTGGGGGAAGAAAGGACAATTCTCAGAAGACAGCAGGTGCTGTCCCAGGAAAAAAAAAAGCATGAGGAGTTAGAAAAACAAAATGGTAAGTTTCCATTGGATAAATAATAGGATAACAGAACACGGATAACAGATATTCATTAGCAAAGGCTATTTTTTTCTTTATAAAGCAGTCCAAGAATGATATGAAACTTTGCCATCTGCAGAACTCAATGATTTTTCCCCACTTATTAGGATCCAAAAGGAAAGCAACCAGATGCTTTAATTACTTTGATTGTGGAGGTGAAGGAAAGTCTTGCTTTTAAACGAACACTGTATTCATCCATTAATTGTGTCAGGAAATTGAAGGGACAGTTTGGCTTTATATTTGATTATCTCAATATCTATTGAATAAAAAAATATTTTTGCTTCATTAGCAGTAAAATATATAGGAATCTTGATGGATCATGCTAAGTATTATTTCCTTATTTCTGGTCTTAATCACTATATTTAATAAGGAAAGGCCAGGTTCAATAAAGAATGCATCTGGCTTCAAATGATTAATCGACTTTTATAGAACTCACATGCTGGCGATTCTTTAGGAAACTAGAAAAGACACCATGAATCACAACTCCCTGCACACCCTCCCCTCCTACCCTCCAGCTTTGGTTTTACTAATCAGCCTCAATTGACTATCTTGGGGCATTTTTACAAAGGTACATCTTTTGTCTCTCACATCCTGAATTAATGCTGTAGGTAATCAGCTTCTGAGGCTGAGTTCTCTTTCATCCCCATGCAAGTCAACTAAATGGTTTTTCTTTTCAGCTTGGAATGTGAGTCTCTTCCTTTCATTCCCTCTTTGACTCTTCCCTCTGGTTACTTTAATTGGGATGTCAAATTGCATCATTGTGTAGGAAGCTGAACTTTTTGAAATTGGTCCAGGACAGAGTTTTCTTGAGTCAGGGGGCAATTTTTCTTTGTAATGTCATTTCCAATTCCTTAAGGCAGGAGATGAATTAGTCTTGCACATTAACAACAAGGAGTGAGGCTGTGGCCAGCTGCCGATGCTGCAGATCCGAATGCAAACATGAAATCGGTAGGAGAAAAATACAAGTACACACCAAGATCGGCAGAGTTGGCTTGAATGACTGAAGGACATTTTTTGGAAAGGGAATCTGAGCCTCAAAATTAAGTTAAATTAAATTAAATCCTGTGAATTCTTGTTGCCAGGGAATTTAACTACTTAAAGATATGCATGCGTCTTATTTACTGCTGTATCTCTAGAGACTGGAGCACAGATAGCAAATACGTGCTGTGTTTGCTGCCACTACTGCTTAATCCTTCCTCTATAGCTGGCACTGCTAATCACTCATGACACTTTCCTGCTGAGGCCACATGTAGACTCAGACGGCTACAGGCAGTAACCACCAATTGATCAGAGCTGGCACACAAGATGGAACCTATTTGCAATCCCTGGTCTAGAACATTGTTAAGTATTTAATGAATACTTGTTGAATGAAGTAAATGAAGACATGTTTCTAGAGATTATGGGACTTTGTGTTACTCCCTTCCCTTGCATTTAAAGTGCACTTTTTAGCTCAGATGGCCCCTAAGGAGTCAAATCTGATATTATTCCATAATTTATGCTTGCCACATTACCCTCCAACTTTATCTAAAGCAGAGATAGAAATAATTGCCTTCAAGCCATATTTATTCTAACATGCAGGCACATCTGGGCATGTCTGAAGACCCAGTGAAGTGGGTCGGAGAATTTCATCCCACAGCGTGAGAGCTGAGCACATGGATTAGGCTCTACAGCAAGGGACCAGAATGGAAGGGAGGTAATCACGGGTATCAAATGTCACACTCTGATAATTTGCCAGCTCAGTCACATGCCTGCTTCTGAGGACAAGTGGGCTGCAGGAGGTCGGTTAAAAACTACAAAAAGCTGTCAATAAAGTGGTCATAATGTGGTGCAAGTATGAGGCACTGGGCAGTGATAGGAAATGCCATCCTTATCAACCTCTTCAACACTGCTCCTTTGGCAGCATGAGCGCACAGGGCAATGTTTAGCAGCAGTTTTTCGGCATCTTCCATCATTATCCTAAACAGGTACCATCTCTACTGAGCTGCTGCTTTGGGATTGACTACCAGGACGTTCAACACGGGGGCTGGAGTATTCCTAGAAGATGAATAAATGGCAGAGCCCATGTGGCATCCAAGAGGACAACATTTGTCACTCATAGGTGAAACACCACTTAGGGACTCTCAGAATTACTTGGGGGAAATATTGAGGTAGTGCACAAGAATCCCTGTCATGCATGTGTGGAGAGGTGAGAAGTAGTATTATGATACCCTGATCCCAATTTACCTTCTATGAGCTAAAAGACTCTGGTTGAAAGCATTTTAAGGACTTTGCTATCTCAAGGACTTTGGGTAGAAAGGACTCAGGATGGAATACTGACACAAATATTTCTAAAGAGAAATATTTTCTTCAGAGCAGCTTGATCACCAAAATGCATTAATTTAATACCTAATGACATGCAGCATTTAGCTTGCTACAAAGGGAGTTCCACAGAATTCAGACACAGCCCTCCAGGAGAGTATACAAATCAAGAATACCCGTACACACTATAATGGCCACATGAAAAGCTCAAAGCAATGCAACGATTGTTGGTGCAACATTTCTATCACATATAGGTCATTTTTCTAAGAGGATTGCAAACTGCTTTAAAGCACATGAGAGTATTATCCAATTTTCTCTACAAAAATAAAGGCTCAGAAATTCAAAATGACAGGAGCCAGGTCTGTATGACTGTAGGAAAATCAAAGGAGTCTAGAAAATTTGATTAACTCAATTTGTCCCAGTTCCTTAGGGAGGCTTCAGAAACCAAAATTACTATTTAATAGTCCAGGTAGTAAAGTTGGATAGACAAGATCTTTCTGACTTTTCTGCAATTGTTTTTGAGACACAGTCTTAACTGAAATGTCAGAACCAAGGGAAGAAGAAACATGACAGCATTATTGAGCTTCCGAAATACAAAAATGTTTCTATCACCTCCAAACCTCCACCCTGGCCAAAATCAGAAAGCAATAAAAACAAGGATGTCCTAGAAAACTTTGATGTCCTTGAATCAGCCTTAATCATGCTTGATTTTTCTGCAGAATGAAATAATGTGAGCCAGTGTGACATAAAGCAGTTCTTAGCTTTTGATTTTCATTAAAATCACCTGGAGAGTTTGTTGTAACAGAGACTGCCAGGCCCCAACCCCAAAATTTCTGATTTAATTGGTTTGGGTTGGGAACCAAATAGTTTCATGTCTAACAAATTCCTGGGTGATGTTTATGCTGCCGCACAGGGGCATAGCACAATTTTGTAAGCCACTTATGAAATCATTGATCACTACTGTCTGATTCTGTTATTTCACTGGGCTTGTAAAATGATGACTTTCAAGTCTATATCTTTGTATTTTTTAGTGGAAACTACTCTGTATAGAAGAACTTTCCTTTCACAGTTTCCATGAAAACTATGTGATGACTTCTGAAATACAGATCAAACCAGAAAGGTAAGATAACTGTTTCATTTTCTTCCTTTGGTTATTAAATTTCAGAGTAATGATTATAGCTTAGCCATCTCCAGTGGCATTCGACGAGTTCTTTCTACAAATTCAAGCATCAGACAAGTCACTCCTCTCTATAAGACATAGAGGTAAGGAGTGTTATACTAATGGATGCGTGTGTGTGTCTGCCTGTCTGTCTCCCTCCCTCTCTCTAACTCCCTCTCTAATTAGATTAGCAAATGCAAGTCGATTGTCTATTTTCTTGATTTTCAAAAAAATCAGCTTTGTGTTTTTATTATTAAATCTATGATATTTTTGTTTTGTTATCAACTTGTGCTTTCATTTTTAAAAGTTTCCTTCTTTCTGCTTGTTTAAAATTGTATTTTCTGCTTCTCTTTGTTGGAGACTTAACTAATTTTTTACTGACTTTGATAGTTAAAGCTATGGATACCAAAGCTATGGATTTGATATGATTTAATATTTAAAGCTACAGATTTTCTTTCTAGTGCTACTTTTTTTCTCTCAGTTCTTCAGATTGGATAATTTCTATTAATTTATCTTCAGATTCACCGTATTTTTTTCTGCTGTCTTCCAACCACTCTTTCGCCCACCTAGGAAATTTTTTATTTCATTTATTTTTCAGATCTAGAATTATCATTTGATTCTGGGGGGGATTTCTATTATCTGCTGAAATTTTCTACTTGTTCAATCATCAAAGCTATATACTTTTTAAAATAATTTGATTATGCTTTCTTTTAATTATTTGAAGACATTTTAAACCATTACTTTTAATCTTTATAAAATCCAACTAGGGCTCTCTCAAAGTCTGTTTCTGTAGACTTATTTTTTCCTAAGTATGGGTTATACTTCCTCATTTGTTTGCCTGATAATTCCAGTTGAAAATTGTCCCTTTTAGGGAATATCTTGAAGCAATTTTGGATTCTGGTATGAGCTTCTGAGGAATTTGGTGTTTTGTTCCAATAGACAGTTAATTTGCTTGGACAAAAAGCTATAAAGTCTGTCTTTCCAGTACAGTGCTCTTTCCACCATAGATTTCAGATTTATTTTGAGTCTGGAAAGTTTTTTTTTAATCTATAGTTGTAAACATTGGCTCTGCCCCACTGATGTTTTGTGCATTTGGAAACTCTAGTTACACATATGTTGCTTCTATTCTGTATTTCAGATTTCCTTGAATGATTTGTCCCCTTATTTTCATTTCATTATTTTCAGTTTCCCCATAACATGTATTTCCCACATTAAGCTTTCTATAATATCTACTTAACTTTGAATTCTTTCTAATTCATTCTTTTTATCCTGAGTTTTTCTAGTCCATGCTTTATTTCCTTCAGCTCGCTTTTCATCTCTTTCTAGTGTCCAACTATCTCAATTTCTAAAATAGTTTGTTTCTGCTATTCTTTCACTGCCTTGGTCATTTTCTTTACTTCTTTTTACTGAAAGTGAAATATGTGGCTTCAATTTCAATCTTCTTTGTAAACAAAAATGTGAGTTTTTCAATGTTTTTATTGTCCATAATAATTGAGTTGTATGTTTTAATCTTATAATAGCTTTTCATATGCTTTAATTCTTTGCTTAAATGAGACTATCAAAAGACAGATCTTTTGTCGAGGTTGAAGGTAGGCCAAAGAAGCAATCCCAGACTCACATCTAAAGGTATCCCTCCTCTCTGGCTACTAGGAAGTATTGAAACTATGACATTTTTGTTTATCTCCTTCTTTGCCTCTCTGGGCTAAGCCTGATTCTGCAGGGGTCCCTGTTTCTATTATTTTCTTCATTAGATATCTGTGGACTTTGCCCTCCAAACTGTTATCCTCACTTGTATTTTGCTTTTACAGTTGGTTTCTTCTCCTCCTCCTTTTCTTCTTCTTCTTCTCGTTCTCCTCCTCCTTCTTCTCCTTCCTTATTCTTCTTTTTCTCCTTTCCCTTCTCTTTCCTCTTCTTCTTTCTTATTTTTCTTCCTCCTCGTCCTCCTCTTCCTCTTCTTCTTTTTCCTTCTCCTTCTTTTGTCTATATCCTCTGGAACTTTCCCTTTCTCACAAGTATTTGAACCTTCACTATAACTGGGATCAACAGAGTTTCCTTGGTCAACATAAATTCTGTTTCAAGTAGTTATTTTAAGGATAGGTCTCTGTGCTGCTGATAGAATATTTCTGGGATCCTTGAGGCATGGGCTACTGAAGCACTGTTTGAATGTTCTGGGGTTTCTTTAATGGTTCTCTACAGTTATTTTGCATTTACCAGTGCAATGACCCTAATTGCTCTTTTTTTTTTTTTTGTCCTTCTTTAATTTTGTTCCAATTGTTCTTAGATTCATTTTTACTACGCAGTTTTCTCCTTTGGGAATAAATTGACAATTTTTGCTTTCAAGGCTCATAGGATCCTTTTATCCTGCTATTTCTTTTTGTCACTAATGCCACAGAGTTGCTGGTCCCTAAAGTCACTGATCATTTGGGTTGAAAAATTAACTACTGACAAGTACTCAAGAAAGGCTGCAACTAGATCCCATTAAGTAGAAATTTCTGAGGCAAGTCACATAACATGTATGGCACAGAGAAAACTCCAAACCTGCAAATCAGCTTTTATCTTTTTATGTAAAATTCTATCCATCATTCAAGGCCCAGTGCAAATGTTCCCTCAGGAAGCTTTTCTTTTCCTGCCTACGTATCTACCTAAATTTAATCTTTTCCTCTGCATTCTCATCATATCTCCTCTTACTTACCTGCTACTTACCTGTTCTATCACCTCTGTTATAGACCTTTTTATCTTTTTTGTAATTTTTCTGCTTATATAACTATTCAGGACTAGATTTTAAGCTACTCCAAGACATGTATATATTCCAATATTTTTTCATATCACCAAAGCCTAGAAGGCCCTCAAGTATTTAATTAAATTTATTATCAAATATTTATGAGTACTTGCTATGGATTAGGCACTGCTATAGAAGCTAAAAATTCAAAAGTGAATAAAACTGCATCCATGCGGACAGACCTAGAGCAGTTACTGTTTGCTGCTAAGGTTTCCACTACAGATGCAAGTTTTTAAAAAGTCCTTATGCTTTCTATCTCATTGTGGCAGCCAATCTTGAATGGGGGAACACAGGAAGAAACATGGTAATGCAGGGAAAAACATGAAAAGAAAAAAGCATTTTTGCAATTCATAAAAATTTTTGTAAATCATGAAGAGCCTGTTTTACCAAAAACAGAATAAAAAACTTGAGTTTAAAGTATGTAAAGAAAAAATAAGCTCTGCCCTCTTGGAACTTTCATTCTAGTGTTGTAATAACAGATAACACCAAATTAAATGTCAGACAGTGGTCTAAGAGCATCAGGCATATGTTAACATGTATAATCTTCATAACAATCATACAACATAGATACAACTATTGTTTTAGTTTAGATTCTCCAGAAGCAGTCCTGACATAAGAATTTATGTGCCAATAGTTTATTTGAGTAGCTATCCCAGGAAACATGATAGGCGGTGGATGAGATAGGGGAGAAAAAAAGATAATAAAATACAGGTTGTCAAGTGAGTTATCATAATATGTAACTGGAGCTTAATCTCATTGAGAAACAATGAAATAGAGGCAGAATAAACCTTAGCGTTATATCAAACTAGGGGTGAGGAAGATGAGATATTTATCTACTATCTCTGTGCCTATTATTGGTTGAGTGCTCCTCCTGAGTCCTCTGGGTGGGCTGACCATACTTCTATGACCAGAGGAAAAAAAGAAAGAAAATAAAAGCTCTTCAGCAGAGATTCGTAAGAGTTTTATTGTTAGCCGCCTTCAGGACATACAGGCAAATGCTAAAGGGATGTGGAGGGGCAACAATTTTTGCTGAAATTATGTTATTCCATTTTACAAATGAACAAACTGAGGCACATGGAGGTTAAATGACTTACTGGAAATATACACCTAAAAACTGATAGAGCAAGAGTTTAAGTCCTTGAAGTCTTGCTCCAGAGTATGTGTTCTTAACCATTCTATGGTGCCCCATCACAGTATAGAGAGGAAAGAAAAATGAAAGGAAGGAAAGAAGAGAGGAAGGGAAGGGTTATAGTTCCTCATGAACACATTTTAGTTCTACTACTAGGCTTATGCTTCTAGAGAGTAGAACTCACATTTTATTCATCTTTATTTCTCTCCTTATCTCTCCTTCAGCCAACCCTTCAACCTACCCTGAACACTGCCAAAAAATGTCTTGCACAATACCTAACTTCTATCTAAAGAGATAATTATAAGGCCCTTATCACTAGGATTTTTATTATTAAAAACTATATTTTAAATTCATTATACAGTGTAGACTAGCAGGCTTCGTAGTCAGAAAGGCTTGTATGAATAATTTATTCTCAACATTTCTCCTTCCATAGTTGATAATGGCTGCTTAATAAATGGTTTCCTATTTGTAATATTACATGACATTTTACAGTTTACAAAAAAAGTTTATACTTCCTTATTCTATTTATCTCTCCATGAGTTACTTCATGTGCATATTCCTATTTTCACTCTCAGTTGCCCTAAATTGTATAGAAGAGAAAAATAAAGGTCATAGTTTATAAAAATAAAAATACAGGTGTGTTTCATTAGATTGTTTTTTAGTAAATATTTGCTCTCTCTCTCTCTCTCCCATGAGGTAGAGTATATTTTCCTGGTCCAATGACTTGAGAACATGTGATTTGTTTTGACCAAAGGAATATGAACAAAAGTGGTAATGTGCCAATTCCAAGATGAGGCTTTAAAAATCACAGCTAGGCCAGGTGTGGTGGCTGACACCTGTAATCCCAGCACTTTGGGAGGCTGAGGTGGGTGGATCATGAGGTCGGGAGATCGAGACCATCCTGGCTAACACAGTGAAACCCCATCTCTACTAAAACAAAAAATACAAAAACATTAGCCGGGCATGGTGGCGGATGCCTGTAGTCCCAGCAACTCGGGAGGCTGAGGCAGGAGAATGGTGTGAACCTGGGAGGCAGAGTTTGCAGTGAGCCGAGATCACGCCACTGTACTCCAGCCTGGGTGATAGAGTGAGACTCTGCCTCAAAAAAAAAAAAAAAAAAAGGAAAGAAAGAAAAAAAATCACAGCTAGTTTTCTCTAGCCCTAGCCCTATTGTGTTTCTGCATTTTGCCATGGGATGAACATGACCATGATTCTGCATCTTGATCTTGGGTTCTGGCAGGAAAGGTACAAGGAGCTGACATGAACCTGACCTTTAACCTGAAGCAGACAGAGTTGGGCCCAGCTGGCCCGCAGTCCTGTGAGCAGGAAATTGATGTACATACTCATGAGTAAACCATAAACATTTGCTGTTATAACCCGGGAAGATTTGGGAGTTGATTTTTATGTGCTGTTATGGCAACAATTGTTGATGAATGTGGGTATACAGTATTAGAAGTTCTCATGTGTCTTTGATGGCCAGCCTCTCAGTACTTACAGAGCTCCTCGGCCTCACCAGATATTCCACACTTGAATAATGAAGTTGTATGGTTGGGAATAGACATTTTGCCTATTTGGGTCTATAGGTTTAGGACCCTTGGAGGATTCAAGACTGGTAGAAAACCACAGCATGGTCCAAGATGCAGGTGTTCATGCCTGCAGGTAAGTAGATGCATCATTAACTTCAACAACAATAAATAAAATTTAAAGAGATTTTTAGATTATCATATACTGAATGAACTAAGATTAACTTTCTAACGAATGGCCACAAATTTCTAGTGTGTTTATCTTTCCCATATGCTTCCCAGCTCTGCTAAGTTGGAAGCCTCAAATCCATCAACCAATAAATCATTCCTTGGGTTTCACTTTAGGGACCAATTAAAACTATCAACATGTTTTCTTCCATTACACTGGGAGTTTTATCTCCAGCTGTTGGGATCTGAGCTTCTAAAAGTATGAAGCATGACTACCCAGGGAGAAGGCACTTGAGACAACTGGAGGAAAATAGATTCTATTGAAAGCTAGTTTATGCAAGCTTACTGCTTCCACCCCCTCACTTCATTCAGAGGGCACATGCTTTACTAAACATGTGGTAAATAATACAGCTGGCACCACAGCAGGAAAGGTGCTGCCCCCAAACCTGGAGGGAGAGCTCCTGGCAGATAATCCAAGGGCTGGTAATTTATCACTTATGCAAACACAGCACCTCTTGTGGATCTCCTTTTACGTCTCCTGTTCTGTGAAACGTTCCACTGAAGACTTGGATAAATGTTTTCCAGATGGTATAAATCATGGTGTTACCTACTAATAGGAATCCAGGAAAAGTCATTGAATTAATTAGCAAGTCCAACAGGAAAGGAAGAAGGACTGTGCTTGAAAGTAGAAAAAAAAAAGACCCCTTGGAACTATCTAATCATCTAGAAACAAAGTCATTCAGGAAAAGGGGGCTTGATTAAGCATCAGGAAACCTGACACCTGGTCAACAGCCTGGTTCCTCCAAATCACAGGCTTTGGAGTCTAACAGATAGAGGTTAGAATCTCAGCTCAGTCTCTATGCATAGCGGGCAAGTTACTTGGCCCCTCTGAGCCTCTGTTTCCTCATATGCTAAGAGAAAAAATGATAAAATAATGCAAACTATATAATACCATTTTACAGACCTAGATATGTAGCATGTGGAGCACGTAGCAAAGTGGCCACCAATAGGTGGCACTTAAAAAATTCTTTACTCTCACCTGTGATCAGTTAAATGATTGGAAAACTATTGACCCCTGTCTGAAACTACACCATTGCTGTGACCACATCTTGAGCAGAGTGCACTTTCCCACTCCTTGCTTTGGGCTGACTACATGACGTGCTTAGACCAATAAATGTGGGTGGAAGTGACAATGGGCTCGTTTTTAGACCAGGACTTAAGAGGCATTATGTTTCTACTTGCCCTTTGCACCTGCCCCATCACCATAAGAAAAATAGACCTAGGCTGTCTTGCTGGTCCAAGAAGGAGGATAAAAGACACATGAAGCAAAGCTGCCAACCCCAGAGCTTCCAAACCCCACCCAATACGAAGACATGTGAGTGATAATAAATAATGGTTGTTTTTAGCCACTGAGTTTTGACGTGGATTAATTTCAGCTGCAGTATCTCACAGATGATGTTATCTCACATTCCTTCTCTGGGTTTTAATTGCATATCAGCTCAGGACTTATTGAATGAATATCTTTTGCGATGCTGATATTAGAGATAAGGCCCAGAAAATGGCAAGCTAAAATATCCCAGAAACTTCTACTGTATAGTTGGTTTACATCTTAAACTCCAAACTTAGATGTGTAAGAAAAGTAACTTAACTTGGTTATGACAAGACCTTTTTATTTTTTAACAGTTTCATTACAAATCCCCTATTCTGCTGGTTAGCAGAAAAATCTCTCAGTCAATTCAGGGTTTCTCCTCCCTTAAGGACTGGGTTTAACTTTAGGAGGCTTTGCATGATGAGGAGGTGGAAGGTGTTGGGAGGGAGAACCAGGACACTGTTGTTCCTGTTGTTGATCTCTGCCGTTCTCTCTCTTGGTCTATGTAAGTGAGGATCTAAAGTCTGATTCATTCTTGGCTAATCTTCTTTTAGAAGCCCATGATTAGACTCAACTGGAGAAAGTTCGGAGCTTCTCTCAGACATGTAAGAATTGTTCTGAAGAATCTGCATCTTGTTGGGTGAAGGACTTCAAAATGTGCAATAAAAATGCACTGGTCTTGGACCTATCTAGCTGGAAGGAACTGGTAGATAAGCTCTTACTGCTTCTCCAGGTTCTCACAAGAAAGCAGGCATGGATTCCTTTTACACAGATCCTCCAGGCTTTCTGGGCCCTGTCATTCCTTCTTCTATCTTCCGGGTTGAGCAACATGCAATCTCCCCTTGTGCAGAAGCCCAAATAGCTACTGAAAATATTTCCTCTCTGACTTTCCCCATTTCTTTAACTCTGAGAGACTTTTTCTAGTATCAGTTCTGAGGAACATTGCTATTTTCCTTCCTATCATCGGGAAGACCTAGACTTTAAAACTCAAAACCTGGGAAAAACTTCCTTTTTTCTCTCTTTTGTCTGGATCATCACTACCTTAAAATACTAAATTAGCAAAGTCCTAACTAGAAACTGAATTGGCTAAAGAGTCAAGGAGCAACAGGTAATTCCAAGAAAAACAACAGCAAACTTACATCAGTTAACATTTCAAAGCTATTTTCCTTTGCAATTTTATGTATCTGTTTTTATGGAATGCAACAGATAATAGGCTAAATGCTATTTTGCATATGTGTTACGTTGGATTTCTCACATATTCTACTACTTAACTCAAGATGTTGAGTAAATAAATGAGTTAATAAACTGGAATTTCTATATCAGTTCTTGGTTCTAGTTATGTTTTGCTTGTTTTGGATGTTTTTTCTTTTTGAATGCTTATTCACTGGCCCAGCTGTATTTATGCCCAGATTAACCAGAGACATTGCCAGCTGTGATTTGCAGATGTGCTCCAGCTCCACAATGCCAGAAAAATTCAATTATGCCTACTAAGGTCATCGCTATAAATCACAACCGCACTGACATTTTATGGTGAATAGTGGCAATCGAAATACTTAGCCAGCAGCAGATTGTAACTGCTTATATTACGATGGCCAAAATAACCATGTGTGAAACCATTATATTAGTTATATTTACAGCCAAATCCAACCAGGCAGTGGTCCAAGCAATGGGTTGGCAATCAGCCCGATTCAAGCTGAGCAAGGGTGATTTCACGCTGCAAAATGTGAACAAAAGCATGAGCCACTACAGCATGTATTGAGAGTTCAAATGGAATAGAACCTCTCAGACAGAGTAGACATTCGAATGAATAAGCTGGCTCCCAAATATTTACCTCAATTTGCAAGTGTGTGTTAGGTACAAGACAGGATTCTCAGATAGACTACCTCCCTATGGGACAGTCTTAGAGAGATATTTTCAATATATTATGTCCTTAGAATATTAGTATCCATAAAGTACTTCATAACTTTTATTTTAGGCCATGATTGAGTATGAGGGAAAGGATTTACCTTGTTACCTTAAAAAAACTAAGCAAACAAGCAAAATATATGAAATAATGGTTTTCAGACATTTGGAAAGAAGCTATGCAAGAGAATGAAACAACAGAAACAGATGAGAGGGGGCTTATATATTTCCAATTTACTAGCTGGAGAGAGTTTTTACATTGTTTTGCAGGAAAGGGAAATCCAAATAGTGCCTGGCAGTCTCCCTGAGGTGACCAGAGAAAGTTGAGAACTTGTACATTCCAAGGTGGCTTTGACTTATAGAGACAACAACCAGGCATGAAATTGCTTCACAGATAAGAGAGGCCTGCACAGATAGAGTGCTCTGGGGATTTGCAGAAAGTGCCTTTGGAGACTTTGATAGAATATTACTCAGTGCATATATGTGAGGAAACTAACTAGGACTACAAAAGGAATCAACAGCAAGGATTCAAAGGAACAATCCCTGGGATTCCCACAGAGCCTGGAAGAGTTAATGCTCCTACCTGCTAAAGTTGAATGAACATTATAATACAAGGGAGCATCAGCTAGAGTACTCTAAGTATCACCTGAGCACTGGGGCAGAATTAGCCTTTGACTGAAGTCCTCTGATACCACCTTAAAATCAAGCCTTGAAAGGATCAATTTCCAAGTAACTTAATTGTGCCCCAGAACAAAGATCTAGAATATTTAAAGGTACACAAAACTAGCAAACAAGGTAACTTGTACAATGTCAGGTAGCCAATAAAAATTACCAAGCAGGCAAAGAAGCAGGAAAATATGATCCATCATGAGAAGAAAAATCAATCAGTAAAACAGATTCTTGAAACATGCTAAAAATAGCAGACAACATTGAAATATCTCTTATAACTATATTGCAGATAATCAGAAAGGTAGAATAATTATGAGGATATTAAACAGAGACATGGGAGGTATAAAAAGGCCCAGTGTAAACTTCTAGAGATGAAAAAAAAAAATGTCTGAAATGAAGACTGAGATGAATAGCAGATAAACAATGAAGGAAAAATGTTAATAAATACACAATTAAAACTGCATGTGAATGTTCACTGCAGCACTACTCACAATAGTAAAGACATGGAATCAACCTAAAAGCCCATCAATGACAGATTGGATAAAGAAAATGTGGTTGATATACACCATGGGATACTATGCAGCCATAAAAAAGAATGAGATCATGTCTTTTGTGGGAACATGGGTGGAGCTGGAGGCTGTTATCCATAGCAAACTAACTGAGGAACGGAAAACCAAATACTGCATGTTTTCACTTATAAGTGGGACCTAAATGATAAGAACACATGGACACAAAGAAGGAAACAACAGACAATGTTAGGGTCTACTTGAGTGGGGACGGTAGTAGGAGGGAGAAGGGCAGGAAGATAACTGGGCTTACTACATGGGTAGTGGGCTACTAGTATGTACTGGGCTTACTACATGGGTGATGAAATAGCATGTGCAAAAAACATACATGACAGGTGTTTACTTCTGTAACAAACCTTCATTTGTACCCTCAAACCTAAAATAAAAGAAAAAATAAACTGCTCGAAATTAAATAGACAAAAATGACTTTAAAAATATAGTAAAGCAATGTGAACTGTGGCCAGCTTTAAGATGCCTAATATGTATGTAATTGAAATCTCTGACATGGGAATGATTACCACAAAAAGTATTGGAAGAAATGCCAATTTTTCTTCTAAATTGGATGAAAACTACAAACCCAGAGATACAGGAAACCCAGTATACACTCTGAGCACAATAAAACTACTCCAAGGTACATCCTAAGAAAATTATTAAAACCAATCATCAATGGGAGCCTTAAAAACAGAGAGAATACAGACATTTGAAGCAGAAAAACAAAACACACAAACAAAAAACAGAAAAAAAATGACTATAGATTTCTTGTTGGAAAAAAATGTAAACCTGACAGTAGTGGGGCAATATGTTTAAAGACCTCCAAAAGTTTTGACTTAGAGCTCTATTTCCGGTTGTGTTAGTCCATTTCCATGCTGCTAATAAAGACATACCCAAGACTGGGCAGTATACAAAAGAAAGAGGTTTAATGGACTTACAATTCCATGTGGCTGGGAAGCCCTCACAATCGTGGTGGAAGGCAAGGAGGAGCAAGTCATGTCTTACATGGATGGCGGCAGACAAAGAGAGCTTGGGCAGGGAAACTTCCATTTTTAAACCATCAGATGGGTTCCTCTCATGACATGTGGGAAGTGTGGGAGTTACAATTCAAGATGAGATTTGGGGGGGATACAGCCAAACCATATCACCAGTGAAAATACCTTTTAAAACTAATGGTGAAATAAAGACTTTGCAAGACATATGAAAGCAGAAAGCGTTCATTATCAATAAACCTCAAGTATATGAAATGTTAAAGGAAATCCCTTAAAGGGAAGAAGAGTGATATCAGATGAAAATCTGGATTTACACAAAGATGAAGAAAACTAGCATATATTAAAAACATACGTAAAGATAAAACATTCTTTTTAATTTTATGATAATTTACTACTTAAATAAAAATAATAAATTGTGGGTTATAAAGAGAAACAAATCATTCTACTAAAAAGACACTTGCATTTATATGTAGAAAACAGTGCTATTCATAATAGCAAAGACATGGAATCAACCAAGATGCCCAATAATGGACTGGATAAAGAAAATGTGGTACATATACACCACAAAATACTACACAGCCATTAAAATGAGCTCATGTCCTTTACAACAACATGGATGCAGCTGGAGGCCATTATCCTAAGTGCACTAATGTGGGACCAGAAAACCAAATACTGCATGTTCTCACTTATAACTGGGCACTATATATACATATATACATATATATACACATAATATATATACACATATATATACATATGTGTGTGTATATATACACGTATATGTGTGTGTGTGTATATATATATATATATTTGAGACAGAGTCTTGCTCTGTCACCCAGGCTATAGTGCAGTGGCATGATCTTGACTCACTGCAACCTCTGCCTCCCAGATTCAAGTGATTTTCCTGCCTCAGTCTTCTGAGTTGCTGGGATTACAGGCACGTGCCACCACACACAGCTAATTTTTTTATTTTTAGCAGAGCTGGGGCTTCTCCATGTTCCCCTGGCTGATACTGAACTCCTGACTTCACGTGATCCACCTGCCTCAGCCTCCCACAGTGCTGGGATTACAGGCGTGATCCACGGCACCCAGCCAGGGCGTTACATATTGAATACACAGGGAAGCAAAGATAAGAACAATAGAACTGGAGACTACTTGAGAGGGGAGGGTGAGAAAGGGACATGGGTTGGAAAGTTTCATACTGGGTACTATGATCACTACCTTGGTGATGGGATCATTTGCACACGAAGTCTCAGTGACACACAATTTACCCCCTGGACCTAAAATAAAAGTAGAAAAAAAAAAATCATGGGCTAGAGAAGATGTAGAAGTAAAATGCATATCAAATACTGCACAAAAGTCTATTTAAAAGGGGAAAATTGAAACAAACTGTCTTAAGTTTCTTTTACTATATAGAAAGTTATATAATATTACTGGAACACAGAAAAGTTTATGGAATAAACCCTAAAGCAACCATTATAAGAACAAAACTGTTCACCTGGTAAGCCAAGAAAGGAGAGAAGGTAAGACCATAAAATATACTCAATTATTCTAACAGAAAGCAAAAAGAGGACAAAGGGATCAAAAAACAGATTAGAAAAATATGAAACTAATAGCAAAATGTTATAAATTTAATCAATAATCACATTAAACGTAAATCATTTAAATCTGCCAATTATAGGGCAGAGATGGTCATATTGAATAAAAAGTCAAGACCCAACAATGTGCTACCTCTAAGTCATACTCTAAAGAAAATGACACAAATAGGTTGAAAGGAAGTAAAAAGATATTCTAATGTAAGTTTGGTTCAACAGCTGAAAAATAATTCAATGTATTTCACCATATTAACAAACTAAGAAAGAAAAAATGATAATTTCAATCAATGTTAACAAAACAAAATGTTCACAGCAGATTCATTTGTAATAGAAAAAAACTGGGAGAATCCCATTCATTTGAATGCATAATCAAATTGTAACATATCTGTGTAATAGAATATTACTTAATGTATTAGGATTCTCTAGAGAGGCAGAAAACATAATATATGTATTTATGAGAATATTTATTATAGGAATTGATTCACATGATTATGGAGACTGAGAAGTCCCACAATCTGCCATCTGCAAGCTGGAGGAAAAAGTAATTATATAGGTAAATGTAAAAACAGTATAGTGTATTTTTTTGTGTTTTTAACTCTTTCTTTTGTTTCAATTGAAAGAGAATTACATAAAAGCAGTAATTACACAATATATAAACATATAGTTTTTGTGACTAACAACACAAAGGCAGAAAGGGGGACAGAGCTATAATGGAGGAAAGATTTTGCATACTGTTGAAATCATGATGGTATTAATCCAAATTAGATTATTATAAACTAAATTATTAATTGTAATCCTCAAGAAAATCACTAAGAAAATAACCCAAAATACATAATAAAAGAAATAACATTGGCATTAAATGGTGCAACAATGGAATTAAGTTAAATAGTACACAACAATGAAATTAAAAGAAAACTATCTATTTAACATAAGTTCATAATGGAAGAATAGAGGGAAAAAATAAGACATATAAAATACAAATAGCAAAATGACAGACATAAATCTTATCACTTCAGTAATACATTAAGTGTAAATTGATTAAATACTCTAATCCAAAAGTAGGGATTGGTAGAATGAATAAAGAAAAAACAATTCTATTTCTAACGTATGTAAAAAGATAAAATGCTTAAGAATAAATGTAACAAAAGAAGTGCACAACTTGTGTATTGATAAATGCTCCAACACAGATGAACCTTGAAAATGTTATGCCAAGTGAAAGAAGCCAGACACAGAAGGCCAGATATTATATGATTCCACTTACAGTAAATGTTCAAAATAGGCAAATCCCTAAAGACAGAAAGTAGATTAGTAATTTCTAGGGAGTGGTAGGAAGGGAAAGATTGAGGATTAACAGCCAGTGGGCATCAGATTTCATTTGGAGGTAAGTAAAATATTGCAGAATTAGATAGTCATATGGTTTTACATTGTAAAACTCTGTGAATATACTAAAAACCACTGAAACGTACACTTTAAAAGGATGAATTTCATGGTATGCAAAGCAAACAAATTAATTATTAATGAAAAATAATCAGCTGTTTTAAAGTAGATTTATAGGGGAATAGTGAAAATATAGAGATCAAGTGTTTTATAGAGTTGGAAAGGCTAACTTTCTGGATTCCCGATAGTAAGATTCCAAATTGAAAAAAGTCTTAAGTATAAGAAGCTCAATATGATTCTCAGCTAATAACTCCCTCTGAGACAAAGACCAGTTAAAAGAGTTACTCCCTCACCAAATCTCATGTTTTGGGTAGCTAACAAGCAGTTTCCACTAAGATGAGAGAAAATAAGAAAGCATGGGAAAGAGAAAAAGGCATTGGGGTAAAGGAGAAATAAGGCAGGACTAAGAATTGTTATCTAGAAAAAAGAAGATTTGACTGTGATTATTGATAAATAAAAGTAAATGGAAACATTTAGATTAGAAACTGCCAAGTTTTGGAGAATCTTTTATTGCAGAAGAATCCCAAGCCAAGTCTAATAATCTTGTGATTATTTGCTAGGCTTTAAAACTGCCATGGTAGATCCAAACTAGCATGGGCAGGAACACCAGCTTCAAGTATGAATAAAGAAGAAATTTGTAAAGGGTGGAGCCAGGAGCGCCAGGAAAGTTTACACTGTAGTTATCCTATACAATCTTCATTATTTTATATTTGAGTGTTTTGGAGCAGAAGTGTATAGGGTAACTTATCTCTAGTTTTACAGGTTGCTGGGCCAAAAGGAACCACATCTGTGCATAGTAGAATGACTGTACATCACCTATAGATCCTGGTCATGGAGTGCATTGAATGGATGGGACTTAAAATGTTTACCTTGATAGAAAGTCTGTTCTGTTTCTTGGAGAAAGAATGTGGCAATAAAAGTCAGCGATTGCTATGTTCATCTAAGCCAATTTTCGTTTCCTCCTAAGTTAGACTACATTTTCAAATCTTCCTTACAGTTAGGTGTGGCCAAATAACTCATGGAATGTGGGCAGGCATGATAAGTGCTTTCCATATGCTTTCTAAAAAAACTCCTCATTGTCCTCCACTTTTTTTTTTTTTTTTTTCCATCATCTGCCCACTGAAGGGAGAGACCAAGGACCTACAGGAGGGCAGAGCAATAAGACCGAAAGAGCCTGGGTCTGTGAGTCACCACATGGAGGAGAGTAGATCAGAAGATCTCCCAGACTAGGGGGGACCTCATCAGGTTGCTGCATGAGAAAGACATTTTATTGTGTTAAGTGACTGACATTTGGGGTTCTTTGTGATAACACATGGTATTGCCTTAACTAACACAGTTTTATAGGTTAATACATTTAGAAAATGCTAGTCTTACAAAGAAAAATTGATTTGCATCAGCCTTGGATTTGCTGCTGGGTATGATAACGTTTTCACAACAAAGAGGTCATAGAAAGTATTTTCCTAGCTATATGATCACAAGACCCATTTTTCACTTAGCCTCCAGAATGACCAAGAAATTTCTCCTCAAGAGAGAAAGGGGAAATGGACTGGGTTCAAATTTTTAGAAAATACATACATTTAGGAAATAGAAGGAAATAAAGTACTGAAAAAATAAAGAAAAGAAACAGAGAGGAAGAAGAAGTACGAGTGTTAGTACAAAGGTTCTGTAGTGGGAGAGTTTTAAAGGGAAGCAAACATTACCTAACAATGCCAAATGTTAACAGAGATCAAGACCGATGGGAAGTCACTCAGACCCTGTGAGTGAACAGAAATACCTACCTGCATTTCAGGTTTCATTCAGAACCCAGAGCATACAACGACGATGAACTCTAGATAAGATTTTGCCTGAACTAACAGCTGGCTCCTTTGAACTTGGACATCTCTTAATTTATTCACATCTTGTTTCTAATATCTATAAGAACAGAGACAAGTCCTTAAACTCTCTGAGCTTCAGTTTCCCCATCCATGAAACAGAGAAAATATTAATATTCTGCTTCCTGACTTCATAAAAAAGCTTGCAAGAGATCTTTGAAAGCTATTTAATCCACACCTGCCATTCTTACCCACAGCATATACACAGGCTCACATTGGTGCACAGGCACACACACACACACACAGCCCAGATTCCATAAATTGTAACACATATTATAACATTTTTCTTTTTATCAGAAACAGCCAAGCATTTCTCATCTTTAACAGATTAAATAAATTTTTATTGGTTACAATGTCATTTCTGAAGCTTGAAATTAACATCAGCCCACTGTCAGTTTAATCCCTTTCCATTTGTCAGATGTTCAATACCATTCCAGTTTCAAAGGGAAGTGAAAATAAAACTAGCTGAACGTGTGTGGCCCTATTGTGCGTGGTTATTGAAACACTGAGACCACATCGGGCTGACAAGCAGCTGCCTCGGCTGCTGGTAAGATTATTGGAGCAGCTTATAGATTGCTTGTAAGCATCTCTCCAACATGCATGCTCATCTGGGATTTAACTTCTTAAAAAATTTCTGGGAATATATTGAAGTAGAGCTGGGGATGGGGAAAGTGGTAGTTTGGAAAATGAAGAAACAAACACTCGACTGTGATTAGAGATTTGTTTTCAAGTCAAAATTATAGGACACTCAAGCCAATTTTAACAAAATAAACATCTGCTCTTTAAGGAATCCAGGCAAAAAGTTGCCATTAAATTTTACTCCTGCTGCCCTGGTTTCTCAGGCATTGCTATATCCTTGTAGTAGAGGTATTTTGTTGGCTCAAATTCCTACCCTCTGTAGTTAAAACAAAGGTATTCTCTATAACTTAGCCAAACTGCGAATGCCATTTGTCTTCTGTGATGATTTCCACAAGGAATTAAAAATATCTGAGGTTCCTCTAAGGCCAGACTCGACTGAAGCTGTGTTAGGAAGCAGAATGGTGATCAATATTTGTCTGGAATCTGGATGCAGAAATTTGTCTGTTTCCTTCTTATAATAAAGAGGTGCTAAATGTTTTACCCATGTTATCTCCAGATTATCAAAAAGCCCTCTGTGGCTGGTAATATTGCTCCAATTTTACAAACCACGATTCATATTATTTTACAATTTGTCCATATTTATATAGCTAGTAAGTAGCTAAGCTGAGATCTGAAGTATTTCATCTGATTCTGAGTGACCTTAGATACTCTGCCACTTGCTCCAAGATGACATATGAGCATCCATTTTCCATATGAACATATGTTAAATGAAGATAAAGGCTCTGACTTATCTCATGTTACTTACAATTATTTAAAAAATATTGTTTACTGTTCAAAAATAAGACACATCGCTTCAAGACCATTCACTAGAAATGTAGAACCAGAAAAATATGTTATTAACCTCTTTCACACCAAAAAAGCGTTCTCTCCAAAGATTTCTAAATACTACTTGCTTCCATGGGACAGTAACTCATCCCAAAAAGCTACTGTACATTGTGACAATAAATGTTTTTGAACTTGATAAACAGATCTGGAAAATACAACCTATTAAGAACAACTACATTATTGGTTTACAAGTCTTTCAGTTGCAGGGCATCTAACAAAGAAAAAGTCGACGATTCGGTTTTCTGATTTTAAAAAAGAAGAAAATTCATACATAGGCCAAATAAATTTGACCATGAAGCAACAGCTCCTCCTACAGCATCTGAGAATGTAGCATTTCAAAGATTTCTTGTTAGGTTCGTTTCTAGAAAATTAACCAGGCAAAAATGAGGTGCTCTGTTTTCCTGGTCTACTTTCATGCCTCTATCCCAGTTCAAATATGTTGATTCTTCTTCCCCTATTTCCCAGGAATCTCCTCGTTTTATCAGAAACTCTGTCAGGACTGGATTTTAAGCTGACTCACACTAAGTGGAAGGAAGGTGGCTTTTAAAAGCCTAATGACAAGGTAAGGGGATTGAGGCCAGGAGTTCAACAAATGCCTGGACAACATAGAGAGACCCTGTCTCTACAAAAAATAAACTTAGCCGTGCATAGTGGCACTCACCTGTAGCCCCAGCTACTTAGGAGGCTGAGGTGGGAGGATCACTTGAGGCCAGGAGTTGGAGGCTACAGTGAGCTATGATCATGCCACTGCACTTTTGCCTGGGCAACAAAGCGAGACCCTGTCTTTAAACAAACAAACAAAAAACTTACACGAACCTGCATAAGTGAAAAGCTAGCCTCAGGTATTAGTGAGAGGGATCTGATCCCCCCACCCCATCCCTGCCTAAGAGAGGCTTGGGGATTCTAACTCAACTGATTCTGCCCAACTACTTGGAAATCCCAGACCAGACACTTCAAATGTTGGCCTTTTTGTCGGCTACCTGTTTATTTCTAGACTTAATTTCCAGAGTGGCCACAAGATGGCACTACTCTCCAACGGTTACCATACTGCACCAGGCAGGACCCCAGGGAGCATCGACACACAGTAGGTGAAAACCAAACCTTGGAAAAACATAAGGAGCATTCCCTCACATCCCCATCCCCTTCCACCACCATCCTTTGTGTGTGTGTGTGTGTGTGTGTGTGTGGCCAAAGATATATTAAAAGTCAGCAAACTCTGCTTTTAAAGGAAGCTACAGATGTAAGTAAAATTAAATACCCGAATTAGGAGCAACTTCATCCTAAACTTTAGTCAATATTTAGGCATAGATCCTTTAATACATGGCAACAGAAACTATCACTACTTAAAAAATAATAATACTGCGAGCCATTTTTAAGAAGCTTTCATTCTTTCGGTTTTACTGTATCAAAAATGATGAAAAAATAATAAAGCTTTTTCTCTTAAAAAAAATCTCCATGCTTGTGATGTTTTTACTTATTTGTTTTTTCTTACAGGGCTGAAGCGATTGGCAGAATTTCTGCTGTGGATTTGTAGCTGATCTCAATCACTGATGCAGAGCACACACACTCAGTACGCACACACATACAATTCTCACATGTGCACAGAGATGCAGAGATGCACACGTGAACACATGTGCACGTGCATGACTACTCTTCCAGTAACATCAATTGTAACACGCTGTGCTCCGTTTCCCGTGGCAGGGCCTGATGAAGGCCTCCGTCTAACCCCTCTCTCCTGAAACTGCTCGCAGGCAACGCCTCCGTCTTCATCAAAGCCTCCGTCTTCATCAAAGCCAATGCTCATGCTGCTTTCTTAGCTGTCTCCCACCCTCTTTAGCACACGAAGTTAAAGTTACCAGGCCAATACTTCGAACATCACTGGTAAATGTCACAAGGAAACTTGTTTCTCATACACACAGTTCAGAAAATCATGTAACTCCAGCAAAAAACGCACTTTCCCCAGAAAAAAAGCTTTCTCATGTGTGGAAAACAAATGATAGGAATGCACGTTGCATAGTTATGAACTTACTCTAGACAGCCCACATTTTCTATCTTTCAAAAGACAGTTGGCCAAAGTGATGTCATTTGAAAGAAATATGTGTTTTTGTTTAGTTTTGTTTAATCTCCCTCCCACGCCCAAATCTGCATCTTCTCTCTTTCTCCCCTTACACACCTCAGCCTTCTTCATCTGATCTGTGTCTCCAGCAAGCAGACAGGCTCCAGCTGTGCATGAAGCGTGAGCTCCCCCTACCGACAGCTGGGAAGAAAGACAGGCTCTCTCAAACCCAGTCTGAGATTTTTCTCCTAAGCTTAAGTCCAAGTTGTGCAAAACTGCTTAAACGTGCACACTCACACACACACACGCACACACGCACACATGTAAACAAAGTGATACTTGAAACCTTGTGTATTTGGAGGAAGCATTTGGTTTAATTTGCTGCAAAAGTATTTTCACCAGTGGATCGATAATGCAAATGTATGCTATGGTAAGATCAGCTTTCTATTCAGCTGTGCTGGGGTCTTGTTGGGTGGGTTTTTAAAAGCGTTGAAAGACTATCCTGCAACCTACTTATCTCTGCTGGTTCTGATAAGGTGCATGACATTTCCTAATCCATTCCCTAACAAGGCAGTAAGCATTTCCTTTTTCTTATGTCTGCTGTACTGGACCTCGGAGATTAAAGAATAGGTCCCAGGCAGGGACACAGGAGGCAATTTGTGAGTGGCTGGCACCTGAACGGAACCACACACTACAGTAGGTCAAAAATTGGGTTTTTTTTTCTCTTGTTCTATATTGAGCTGACTCTGAGATGGTTACTCTCCCTTTTTTTTCTTTAATCTTACTATGAATCGATGGTTTTGTCCAAATTCTTACAATTTGCGAGACATTGTTCGGAATTACTCCAGCATTCTCTTATTGTTTGGCACATTGATTTGACAAATGCTTATGTGCTCTGATACTGTTCTTAGATTCTCAGTTATAAAGATAAAGAAAACACAGTTGCCACCCTCAAGAATCAAAGCCTCGGTCAGGAAACAAGCAAAGAATAGAGGATAGTGTGTAGCTTGTGTTCCACTTCCCCGAACATGGGGATTTTAAAGGCATTTCAGAGCAACTTAAAACACAGAAAGGTGCCACGCTGACTTTACCCAGAGTAGCAAGGTTTTAGGGAAAGCCTGAGCATGCCTCAAACAATTACGGCCCACAGCAGCATTGGGTAAAGAGAACATCAGCTGGACTGATGCACCAAAAGGCCAGGGAAATAAGGCTGCACAGGTAAGGGCCTTGTAGCTGGAGCTGATGGCAGAATGCCTGGCTACCAGCAATGGATGTCAGCATAGCATCCAACAGACAGCTGGGCCAGTGGCTTCTTAGGGACACCAATCTAGATGCTAGGAATCAAAAAAGGACTTGGGACTTCTCACCGGAGCCACAGATGAGCTAGAGGCAGTCCCAGCTCTGGAGCCCATGGATCTTCTTTGCTGATTTACGCATACCCAGGTGATGGCTTCAAAAGGTGGAAGCGAAATGAGAAGCCCTGAAAGACTGAAACTGTTCTGTTAGGGATGTTCAACCTTAGATTGAATATATATAATCTCTCTATATGTTTCATGTGTGGAAAAGAAATTATAGAAACGAATGCATGTTGCATAGCTATAGACTCACCCTAGACAGCACATATTTTCTCCCTCTCTCTCTCCGTCTCCTGAGAGATTCCTGGCAACCTAGGATGCCTCAAAAAGGACTTGGGACTTTTTGATTCCTGGCACCCTAGGTTGGTGTCCCTAAAGAGCCACTGGCCCACCTGTCTGTTGAATCTTACGCTCCTGAGAAGGAGAGTGGCATGATGGGCTGGCTTGCTTTGCTAGTGAAGGCCAATTGCGTGATCTCCTCCCAGTTGCACATTCAGTATAATCACGCTGGCAACTTGAAATTGACCATAGTGAGAATATTTACATCATAGAAATTGAAAAGTGCTGCAAACTAGGAGTTCCCTGTCCCAGAAAGCTGATTGTGAAACACTGACCAGCACACCACTAAATTTATATACGTATGTATGTGTGTATACACATATACATTATGTACACATATACACATAGATATACATATATGGTATATGTTTATATTGAGAGTATATTAAACTAAGAGAGAGACTAAGTTACTTTTATTAAACATCTTTCCTATGTCTCAGTCTTCAAACACACACACACACACACACACACACACAATCATCAGGAATGAGAATTTTGAAGCAAGATAAGACCTGTTATTTAAAAGGAAAAGTTACAGTTCTTGCACATCTGAGCAGTGAAGAGTAAATTTCAACCCTATGCTTAATAAGGAGAAATCTCTCCTTTGGGTCATTATTGGAAATGTCAGCTGCTCCTGTCTCTGTCATCATACAGTTGACAGAGCAGATGCTTTGGATTCAAGTAAATTTGCATTGGACTTTCAGCTCAACCACTGACTATGTGATCCTGGGTAAGTTATTCGACCTCTGAGTTTCCATTTCCTCATCTGCAAAACTTGGAGACAAAATATCCCTACCTAGTATAGTAGTTCAGAAGAGTAGAGAGATGCAAAGTGCCTGTCAACATTCGGCTTAATAAACAATGACTACTGATAAAGGAAAATTAACCCAGTTAATTAGAACAGATACTTTCTCTCATTGATCTGCTGATCGACTGGAGAGAACCCACTGGGAATGGGTGAGGGGGAATCACCCTCTGCAACAAAAGTAAATCATTGCTTATGAGTTTCCAGGTGATTAGGTGGCAAGGGGTGGTCCCCTAGAGAACGTGGGAAAGGGAGCCTCACTGCGGAGGTGCAGCAGGACATATGAGAGCTGATTAAATGTGTGTTTTCTCCACTCATTAGGCATAAACTGCTAAGGCTGAGCACAGAGGCTGGTTTTCACTTTCTTGAAACAAAAGCAAAAGAGCTTAGAACAAGCTTGCTTGCACATACAGCTCCTTGAATGCAAAATATTTATAGGGCCAAATGGTAGAACAACGCCAGCTGGTACTGAGCGGGGAGCAAGGGCTGAAATGGTATAAGGCTGAATTCGTTCACACGCCTCCCCCCAGGAAACAGAAAGGGAGGTGAAAAAAATCCTGGAGAGGTGAACAAGAGCATGAAAGGCCTTTTTTATTCCCAATTAAGTGTGGCATGAAAGGATATGATCCGTGTGAAAGGGAACAAGTCTGCTGATGGCAGAGAGGCAAATACGGAGCAGCGTTTTAATATTTGCTGTCTGCCACTAGGAAGGAAGAGGCTGGATAACTGCCCAAATCTCATAACCTTTAATTACCCACCTTCCTGAGGACAAATTAAAGAATGTGCCAATAATACCTGAAACAAAGGTTAGAGGTTCTAGAAGCTGTCAGACACCAGCTCTGTAGGAACGGAAGAATTTTCTTTGATATTTTCACCCCCTGTGGAGTAGTGGAGAAAGGATTTGAGGGTCGTGGTGGGCTTGCCACGCTCTGTCTAGCCTCTTTCTTCACACATCCCTCCTCCCCATCTTCCCCCACCAAGTCCCTCCAGCCTGCCACCTACTTCCCCAAAACAGCCCCAAACACACAAACACATCTGAGGCTGTGAAGTAACTGGCATAACATTACAAAAATAGTGAGGGGTCTCGAGGGAAAGATTCTGAGCAGTCACACTTACAATGTAGTTTAGAGGATCAAAGGGAAGAATAGTTGCCATGGCCTGGCTTTCCTACCCTTCACAGTCTTCTTTGTTAGAATTCTTTGAAGATGTGACATGGTTCTCCTGGGGCGGGCCTTCTTTAGTTAAGGTTTCAAGAGGCACTTGATAAGTCTTCAATGCCCGAACAGGATGTATAAAACATGAGGAATCGGAGTAAGTAGATAAGATGGAAGCTGAAATTGATGGCAGAGAGGGAGCTGGTACAATGGAGAATCTGAGCACTGTGAGGATGCGCTAGAACAAGAGAGGAGGAAGCCACTTTCTGTTATCTGCCCAAGATCTGCATAAACAAGCTGCATTGAAAGCTACAGATCTGCAGTGGAAAGTGCCTCAGTGTCTCCTGTGGGAACCAAGCAAGCCTTCATTTGCATTAGGGAATTAGGGAAATGGAGTTAGAGAAACTGCTCGGCATGTTAAAAGTCCCAAAGCAGGACTTCCCTACTGTCACATACACAAACACATATCATTGTTGTTGTCCTTTAGTTGATCAATCAACTCATGCATATTTATGAGCACCTGCCTTATTTCATTACTATGCTGGGCATAAGGGTTATAGGAGATGGTCCCTGGACTCGAGACACACAAAGCTGGATGGCAAAGGTGAGTCCAGCATCAACAGCAAAATCCCACACAGGATGAAATGTTACATAAATAAACAAATTCATGGAACCTAAAAAGAAGTAGCCACTTGTTCTTCTAAAAATTCCCTAAGAGCAAGGAAGATAATCTTACTCTTCAGTTTATCTTTAGCACTGTATTAGGGTTCTCCAGAGAAACAGAACCAATAGCATCTAGATATTTACAAATATATATAAGAAGAGAATTATTATAAGTGTTGGCTCATGCGGTGATGGAGGCTGAGAAGTCCCACAATCTGCTGCCTGCAAGCTGGAGAACCAGTAAAACCAGTGGTATTATATAGTGCCAGTCTGAAGGCCTGAGAATCGATGTGCCAATGTAAGTCCCACTCTGGGTCCAAAAGTCTAAAAACCAGGAACACCAATGTCCAAGGTTAAGGAGAATATGAATGTCTCAGCTCCAGCAGAGAGACTGAATTTATCCTTCATCAGCATTTTTGTTCTATTTGGGTCTTTAACAGATTGGATGATGCCCACCCACCTTGGTGAGGGTGGATCTTTTTTACTTAGTCTCCTGATTGAAATGCTAATTTCTTCCAGCAACACCCTCACAGACACACCCAGAAATAATGTCTTACTAGTCATGTGGGCATCATTTAGTCAAGTTGACGTACAAAATTAACCATCAAAAGCACCTATCATTATACCGGGCACAAAATAACCCTACAAATATTGCTGTAATCAACTTACATCTCCCATTTGTGGGAGATAAAGGACACCTGGAAAGTTTATGCTAGAAATGCTCTTTCCTGATGGTGCAGGAGGCAGTACTCAGTGGTGGAAAGAGAATGAATTTTAGCTTGGAACACTTTGTTCAGGGTCTTCCTCCACTAGTGCTTACTGTGTGTCCTTAGGCAAGCTGCTTTAACTCTCTCTGCTTTAGTTTTGTCATTTGTACAATTGGGATAAATATAATTTTTATCAGGCTCTATTTTGAGGATAAGATGAGAGTATACAAATAAAGTGCTTTGCAAAATCAAAACAAGGCATGAGTAATGAGTTATAGTAATGATGATAGTATCTATAGTAAGCTTTCCCAACTCTGGGCTAAGCATTGCTTTCTTTAACTGTAAATCACCTTGGGAAATGGTAGCAGCAGTGTTTCCGTTCCCTCTGTGTGAATGAGGACAGCATATTCCTCTGGAAATTGATCAGGTATAGTGGCCTGGGCAACAATGCCTTCCCTCACTGGATTGAGATTCACAGGAGGAGAAGGTCTTAAGAAGGAAATAGAAGGAAGAAATGTTTCAGTGCTTGTTGCAAACCTAAATCTTCATATCACATGGGAGAGAAGTGTCCTGGAGATGCTGCTTCAAATCAATGACAGCCAAGGTCAAGTGTGAGACCAGCATCAATCAAATTTCTGGTGTCTTCCACCTCAGCATCTTTACAGGTCTTCTTGTGGTGGGAGTGCCCAAGCATTGTAGGAGAAACAAGGGAGACAGTCCTCTCTTCAGTGAACACACAACTGTCCTTTGAAAACCTTTGCTATAGGGTAGCAGACAGCAAGTCCTCCTTTCTTTCTTTTCCTCTCTAGCCCTTTAACTCTAGGCTGGGTCAGGACTAGGTAAGGCAAATGAGGCAACTAGGGCCAGAGTTTAAGGAGGCAATCACCCTCAAGGTTGTGCATTCCCAGGGTGACATTTGCTAGAAAAGAAACATCAAAGCCTTCCTTAAATAGGGAATGAAATGGGAAGAGCCAACAATTAGCCTGAGGATAACTATGAAGAAAAAGGGGGTCAGGGAAGCCACTTTCTCTTGAACAGGTGTGCTTTATATATAAGACTCAGACACCTGTAATACTGACCAATAGAGCTACTACCCCTATTCTTGCTGCCTTCCCTGATTCACTAACCATCTGTCGCTGCAGACTCACAGGACCTCAGAAGTGCTAAGGAAATTTTCCACTTTGCTTTGTTTCACTCTGGAGGTGCTAAGGAGGGAATCTTGTTAGTTGTTCCATCCTCAGTATCCCCAAAGTACTCTTTGCCAGCATCTCATTTATCAGTGAGATTCGGCCTCTTTGATTGGCACTTTGATAGTGTTTAATAAGTTTCATGAAATATAACAAATGTTCAAATTCATTTCCAAACAACATCTATTAAGGCTGTACAATTATCCTAGTCTTCAGTGGAGGGACTCATTGGCTGCTGTTCTTGGGGCAAAGTTTCCTGATAAACATGGAGTGTATTTAGGAACACAGACTAGAAAGCCTTTGTATTAAAAAAATAATAGGTCGGGCGCGGTGGCTCAAGCCTGTAATCCCAGCACTTTGGGAGGCCGAGATGGGCGGATCACGAGGTCAGGAGATCGAGACCATCCTGGCTAACCTGGTGATAACCCGTCTCTACTAAAAAATACAAAAAACTAGCCGGGCGAGGCGGCGGGCGCCTGTAGTCCCAGCTACTCGGGAGGCTGAGGCAGGAGAATGGCGTGAACTCGGGAGGCGGAGCTTGCAGTGAGCCGAGATCCTGCCACTGCACTCCAGCCTGGGCGACAGAGTGAAACTCCGTCTCAAAAAAAAAAAAAAATAATAATAATAGAGGCAGCCGAGACGGGTGGATCACGAGGTCAGGAGATCGAGACCATCCTGGCTAACACGGTGAAACCCCGTCTCTACTAAAAAATGCAAAAAACTAGCCAGGCGAGGTGGCGGGCACCTGTAGTCCCAGCTACTCGGGAGGCTGAGGCAGGAGAATGGCGTGAATCCGGGAGGCGGAGCTTGCAGTGAGCCGAGATCCCGCCACTGCACTCCAGCCTGGGTGACAGAGTGAGACTCCGTCTCAGGAAAAATAAAAAATAAAAAAAATAATAATAATAATACAGGAACAAATGGGGAAATAAAAGTGTTACTACAAAAGAGCCAGCAAAGGTGTGAAAAAAAAAAGTCGGCAATGTGGTATTTGATTTAAGCCAGGAATTGTCTTGACACCATTTGGCTGGCTGATTTTTCTAGGCTGGATTAGTTTTAAGAAATTGGTTGAAGTTAAGACAGCAAGCAAAAATATTTTTGCCTTATTGGGTGGAAAATTTGCCTGGACCCTAAGGTGACAGTATTGGGGGGAAAACAAAGAAAAAAGAAAAAAACAAACAAACAAAAAATTTCTACCAGTATTTGAAGAAAGGCAATGCTAAAATATTTGATATTGTTCCTGCACTGAGCCTATACCTACAACAGAAGTTCTTAATGAGGGATCCAAAAATGGGCGGTAAGACCCCAGAACTCCCTGAAAATATATGCAAAATGTTCTAAGGAAACATACATGTCCTTGTGCGCATGTGGGTGCACATACGAGCACTGCCAAAATTTAAAAACACTTATGCCATAGTCAGGATTTTTTTAATCTGTTAAATAAATATCACAATTTTATAGTGGAAAGAATATCACCTGAGAGCTAAAAGGTCCAGTGACCTACAAATATCCAAATAAAAGACCATAAACAAAGTCATTTAACTACATTGCAGTTCAGTTTTCTGTTTTTTTTTTTTTTTTTTTTTTTTTTGTATTTTTGTTTTTGAGACAGGGTCTTGCTCTGTTGCCAGACTGGAGTGCAGTGGCTCAATCTCAGCTCACTGCAACCTCTGCCTCCTGGGTTCAAGTGATTCTCCTGCCTCAGTCCCCCGGGTAGCTGGGACTACAGGTACGCACCACCACACCCAGCTAATTTGTGTGTGTGTGTGTGTGTGTGTGTATACATTTTTAGTACAGACAGGGTTTCACCATGTTGGCCAGGATGGTCTTGATATCTTGATCTTGTGATCCACTGGCCTTGGCCTCCAAAAGTGCTGGGATTACAGGCATGAACCACTGCGCCCAGCCTGAAGCTAAGTATTACTATCAAGTGATACAATAAAGGCCTCCCAATTTAAGATGAATATTAACAACAATCAACAACATCTCCCTTAATCTCTGATGATGAAATAGTAAATGTACTAGGGCTTAATTCCAGGGTCCAAGTAGTCTCTTCTCATAGATGAAATGGAGTGAAGAAATTGCACATTCTTTGGTATAAATCCTAGGAATGTTTTATCTATTGTTGCCAACACTGACCATTTCTCCAAGGAGCCTTTAAAATAGTACAAAAATTTGACAAGACAGATACCTGGACAGTTTCTTCTCTAAGAAATAAAATAAGACATCTAGATAAAGAAAGTTAAGGGTCAAGGTTTAGAATTCATACCCCATGAATTTCATACTCCACCCTCAAAAAAGAAAAAAAGACTCCAAGAATGTGGCCAAGAAATGTGTGTTAGTCTGCTTGTGCTGCTGTAACAAAATGGTGGAGACTGGGTAATTCATAAAGAATACAAATTTATTCCTAACAGTTCTGGAGGCTGAGAAGTCCAAGATCAATGTGCCAGGAAATTCAGTATGTGGTGAAGGACTATTTCTTGTAGATGGGCCACCTACGTGTCATCACTTGGCAAAAGGGATGGAAAGAACAAAAGGGGATGAGCGTTGTGTTCTCACATGGCAGAAGAGTGGAAGACAGTGAATCTACTCCCTCAACTCCTTTAAAATGGTGCTAATCCTATCCTTGAGAGTTGCACCCTCATGATATAATTACCTCAAAAAGGCCCTATCTCTTAATACTATCACATTGGTCATTATGCTTCATTTATTTATTTATTTATTTATTTATTTATTTATTTATTTATTTTTATTATACTTTAAGTTCTAGGGTACATGTGCACAACGTGCAGGTTTGTTACATATGTATATATGTGCCATGTTGGTGTGCTGCACCCATTAACTCGTCATTTACATTAGGTATGTTGGTATTTACATTAGGTATATTAGGTATATCTCCTAATGTTAATGAGTTAACGGGTGCAACACACAACATGGCACATATATACACATGTAACAAACCTGCACGTTGTGCACATGTACCCTAGAACTTAAAGTATAATAAAAATAAATTAATAAATTAGGACATTATGTTTCAACATATAAATTTTTGGGGACATGTTCAGACCATAGCAAATATAGGTAATTAAAACAGAGACATGGATACTCCCTCTATGAATCTGGATAAAACCAAGGGTTAGTCTGAACTGATAACAATTTAACCTTGATCACTTGCACAAATTATACACTTTTACACTCCCCTCCTCACAATTTGTTTTTGATGACATATTTTGTATATTTTATAGTTTGTGTCCCTTAACAAATTATTGTAGCTATAGTTGTTTTTAATAATTGTATCTTTTAATTTTTGTAGAGATATAATTGATGTTCACATCACCACTACAGTATAGGAGTGTTTTCAGTTTGGCTATATGCTTACTTTTAAGTGACCTTGTCCCTCGGCTTGAAGGACTATTTTTAGTTTTTTTTGTAAGGCAAGTATAGTGGTAGTAGATTCCCCTCAACTTCTGTGTGTCTGAGAAAGGTTTTATCTCCCCTTGATTTTTAAAGCATAGGACTGTTAGGTATTGTATTCCTGCTTGGCAGAATTTTTTTTCTTTCAGCTTTATGAATATTTTATCCCATTCCCTCTGACATGCAGATTTTCTGTTAGAAACTCTAATTTTTGCATGTAACTTGTATGTAACATGATTCTATATGTAACTTGTATCTAACAAGTTGCTTTTCCCATGCAACTTTCAATATCCTCTGTTTGTTTTTAACTTTTGACAATTTGATTTTAATGTGTTTTGGCGTGAGTCTGTTTAAATTTATCCTTACCAGGTGTCCATTGAACTTCCTGGATCCAGATTTCTATTTTCTTCAGACTTCAAAAGTTGTCTGTCATTATTTCTTTGAATACATTTTCCATCTCTTTCTCTCTCTCCTCTTCTGGTGTAAATTTGATGGTGCACCATAAGTACTTTAGGTTGCCTTTACTTTTTTATTCTTTTGACATTTTATTCCTCAGATTGTATTATTTCTGTGACCTATTTTCAAATTAGCTAAATTTTTCTCCTGCTTAATCTAGTCTGCTGTCGAATCCCTCTATTGAATTTTTTGAGTTCAATTATTGTATTATTCAGCTCAGTGATTTATGTTTGATACTTTTATATATTTTTTATTTCTTTGTTGAAATTCTCAGTTTGTTCACACATTGCTTTCCTTACCTCAGTAAATATATTTATGACTATCATTTTGGATTTCCTGTCAGGTAAATTGCATATCTCTATTGCATATTTATCTTGTTCTTTGACTTGGAACATATTTCCATTTCTTTATTTTCTTTGACTCTATGTTGGCTTCTTCACGTAAGATAAAAAAACACCTCTCCCACTCTTGTCAGACTGGTCTTGTACAGAAGATGTTTCTCTCAAATCAGCTCAGTCAAAGATTCTAGATGCCTCTAAATTCTTTGTCCTTGTCCAATCTCCTGTGTTTGTTCTTACTGCCTCCCAAGAAATTAGAAAGTATTGAGTTATGTTATTGCCTCAAGAGAGATGGGATAGAAGCCAGTCCCTTGGGGTATAGCTAGGGAGGTTGGGGTTACAGATGTGTGTTACAGTTACTTCTTTCCTTGGCGAGAAGATGAGAGCCAGAGTTTATCTCCCAAACATTCTACCCTACAACAAGAAGAGGGTGTGAGGCATATGCCTGAACTCTCTCTCAGACTGCTCACTTTAAACCTGAGGACACAGCTGATGAAAGTTTTCAAGTTTAAATGTCACTTTTTTATTCTGTGTGGTCTAGCAGACTCAAGAGGACAGAGCCCCATCAACTCCTAGAGTTAGGTAATTTAAGAGTCGCTTCCTCAGGTGAAGACTGTAAAAGTTGAGGGTATGCAATGCATGTGGAAACAACATCCGGGGAATGTCTACAGATTTGGACTTATTGCTGCAGGATGCCAGCGAAGAAGGCACAGGGAGGGCCTTCTCTCTTGTTTGAGCAAGCAGAAGTCTCACACCCTCCTAGCAGAAGACTTCTGTCTGGTTATATCCCTAAAGCAAGCCAGGGAGGAAGTCATAGAAAGCACCCACTTTCCTTTCAGGCAAGGAGAGATCCCCCAGCCTCCTTCTAATGAGAGATTGTAGGAGTTTATCTCAAGAGAATGCCAAGGATGAGGGTGCAAAGAGTGTTATCCCTTCCATTCTTGCAGGCAGAGGTCTTCAACCTCTTTTCCTAAAGAGATTTCAGGGCTGGAATTATCACCAGAGCAAGCTGGGGAAGGGGGCACAGGGAGTACATGTTTTCCTATTTAAGCAAGCAAAACTTTTACACCTTCTTTGTAAGGGGAGCACTGCAGTCTGAAGGTAATGCTGAAGCAAGCCATGGATGAAGGTATAGGGAATGCCTCCTTTCTCTCATAAGCATGAGTGTTCCCCTAGCTTCTCCCTAATGAGAGATTGCAAGAATTTATTGGGGGAATGTAAAAATGTAAATTAGCAGAGCTGTTTTGGAAAATAGTTTGAAGGTTCCTCAAAAACCTAAAAATAGAACTATCATATGATCCAATGATCCCACTTCTCAGTATATATTCAAAGGAAATGAAATTGGTATGTTAAAGAGATACCTGCACTCCCATGTTCATTGCAGCATTATTAACAATAGTCAAGATATAGAATCAACCAATGTATCCATCAATAGGTGAATGGATAAAGAAAAGGTAGTATATATACAATGAAATACTATATAGCCTTTAAAAAAGAAGGAAATTCTGTCACTGATGTCGATATGGATAGAAATGGAGGATACTATGCTAAGTGAAATGAACCAAAAGACAAATTCTGTATGATCTCACTTATATGTGGAATCTTAAAAAAGTTGATCTCGTATAAACAGAGAATAGAAAGGTAGTTACCGGAGGCTAGGAGGAAGGAGGAGGGACTGAGGAAGGGAAGATGTTGATCAAAGATTATGAAATTTCAATTAGATCACAGAATAAGTTTTAGTGATCTATTGCACTGCATAGTGACCACTGTTAATTATAGTATGTTGTATATTTCAAATTGCTAATAGATTTTTAACATTCTTACCACAAAAAACAAATGACAAGTTGTGAGGTGATGGATCTGTTAATTAACTTGATTAAATATTTCTACATTGTATACATAGATCAAAACATCACATCAAATGCCATAAATATGCACAATTATTATTTGTCAATTTATAAATTACATTAAAATATCCAAGGATTAGTCAACTTCAGAAAATTTCACCTTGAGACAATAACATCAACTTCTTTTACAGACTAGGTATAACCAAAAACTGTCAGAATTTGAGTTATTAAAACTCAATCTGTTTAAATTTTTAAGTGCATCAAACATTAAAAGATATGAAGATTATAAGGATAAGAAAATCATGACTTAATAGTCTTAGCTCTGGAAAGAAAGAAATTTTCCTAATCCCTCTCTCTCATTTTGAGAATACTGCAAAGATAAGCTTAAATATATAATCTGAGACAAAGGAAGGGTGAAAAAAATCATAATATCAAAACTTGTTCTGAATTCTTGTGCTCTCTAGGCTGGAAAGTTAACATAATGGTCATTTTGTTAATGAAAATACCTGACAGGATCTTTCCAGCTGAGAAAAGCAAGCTCCATGGGCCAAATTTCCAGAAGTGGTTTGCAATTGGCTGCGTATTAAAATTAGTGGGGAATTTTAAAAAATAGAAATAGAGGTTCCCAGTTTCACCAGGAAATTCTGATCTTGTTGGGTTTAGTTGAGGCCCAGGAAGTAGAATTTACATAAAAGTTTCTTTTGGTGATTCTAATGAGCAGCCAGAATTTAAAAACCACTATTCTAGAAGGATAAGACTGAGGAGAAAAATCTAAGTTGATCTGCTTAATCAAGTTATGCTGGAGTGCAGTGGTGTGATCTCGGCTCACTGCAACCTCTGCCTCCCAGGTTCAAGTGATTCTCCTGCCTCAGCCTCCCAAGTAGCTGGGATTATAGGCACCCACCACCATGCCTGGATAATTTTTGCATTTTTAGTAGAGATGGGGTTTCGTCATGTTAGCCAGACTGGTCTTAAACTCCTTACCTCAGGTGATCTGCCCACCTTGGCCTCCCAAAGTACTGGGATTACAGGCATGAGCCACTGCACCCTGCCAAGAATTCTTAATTTGTAGTTGATAGCTTAAGGAAGAGGGATTGGGGATTACGCAATTGGATAAAGAATGGAAATAGGAAAAGGGATAAGAAAAGGAGAATGAATGAATCCCAAAGGATGGCTCACACTCGGGCCTCTGTAGGACAGATGTATAGTAAAAAATTCCCTGCCAGGAGTAGTCCAGTATCTTTAAGGCTGTTGATGTCAAGTCTTCTATTTTATGTTCCTACTTGTCATCTGATATGGTGTAATGTTACTTAAACTGACAACATATTACCAATTTTTAGTAATATACTGTCACACAAAATACATTGCCTTGCTGATTTTGTGGAGAATGGATGAAATAAATAACAGTAATTCAGACCAAGATGTACCTTAGGAGTGGAGATAGGCTAAGAAAAAAATCAAGAAAATATAAGTATACCCCACAGAAAATTTGGATAAACTTAAGGGAAACTCTTGAAAGATCATGGAATGAGAACTTCAGATTCTTTGTTCAACAATTACTCTTTTTTCTGACCATAATGAAAACTTGATACTTTAATACCCATTTCACTTCAATAGCTAGAAAACTGGACAAAATTTATTTGAAAGAAATTCAGTCGCTAGATAAAGAACACCAAAGGGGTGTAATTCCCAATAAAGGAAAACAAAAGCTGTAAGCTCTAGATTCTTTCCAACATTCCAGTTGAATAATATAACGGACTCTGGAGTGGGGAGAGTTAATTCAAGCAGTAGTAGTCTCTCTGAACTTACATGACAGAGATCAAGTTTGGAAAAACTGAGGTACCTGAAAGTTTTAGGGTAACATACCAGAAATAAGTAACATAGGAAAATAGCTCTGTAAAACTGTAGATATTTGTCTAAATATTAAGCTGCACATGCATAGGTTGAAGCTCTATGAGACCAGGGTTTTAGGGTTTTCGATGAAGACAATAAAGATGGAAAGAACTATTACGGACTTACAAGCAAAACAACAAATCTGGCTTATACGAGGTTAAAAAAATTTTGAGTTTTTACCAACAAGAGTTGGGAGACCTCATTGAACACCCAGGGCATTTAGCAGAGATGTTATAATGACCATACGATGAGAACAGTGCTATAGGGAGTGACACCAGAAAGATAGTGAAATAGGAGTTTTCTGTCATCATCTCCGTGTAGAAGCATGGATGCTGACAACCATCCATGGATGAGAGTACCTTTGTGGGGGCACAAGAATCCAGCAGGGATGTTTGAGCACATCACTGGAGCAAAAAATCTGACATATTGGAGAAAGTAAGAGGAGTAGCTTTACTTTACATATATCAGCCCTCCCACAAGGTGGCAAAGCTCAGTGCCAAGACAGACACCATGGGCCTGTGATTTCTCCTACAGGGAAAAGTGAGAGTGTAGTAAGTGAGCACCTAACTCCCTCAGCCATGTGGGATGCTGCTCACGAGACCCACGTCTTTCTCATCCCACCCAGGATACTGGTGACTGGCACAGTCGAGTGGTTGAAAGGGGCTGAGATCAGCAAAGTGAGGGGGGTACTCAAAGCAACCAGAGCTCAGAAAACAAGGGATCATGAATCCTACTAATTAATTTGTGGATTTCATCAGGAAGTCCATCCATGAAGCTCTTGGAATGCCTTGCCTATGGACCACTGTAACTGAACCAAAAGCACCCATGACATTTGACACACCTTGCCAAATCCCTCTTTCCCCACCCCACATTTGCCTCTGTGAATGACAAGTATGAGACTCTGCAGATGGCTCATGAGCAGATGCAGACAGCTGGCCC
The DNA here is from genome assembly GCF_008728515.1 of Papio anubis. Taxonomy (NCBI): domain Eukaryota; kingdom Metazoa; phylum Chordata; class Mammalia; order Primates; family Cercopithecidae; genus Papio; species Papio anubis. The sequence goes on from NC_044983.1 coordinate 112,736,953, forward strand.
AACTCTGCAGGATTGGGAGACAGCACACAAGCAAGGATTGTAGGACACCAACCTAGGAAAAACAAACGGGTGCTCCCAGTACCCAGCTTGGTTTCCAGCAACAAGAGAAGGTGTGTAATCACAATTGCTCCCCAAGAGGGAACACAAAGTGTAGTGTGCATGCATCCAGAGAAAAGATCTAAGAGAGAGTCAGAATTCCTATCCAGGCTAACAGGTGAAGGTGTTTATCCCCTGAAGCTATTCAGTAGGAACTGGAGAAGTTGATTGTGTCTCCAAATGTAGCAATTTAAGATTTTTTAAAAACATGAAAAATAAACTAAACATGACATCAACAAAAATACAATTATTCTAGTAACCAATCCCAAAGAAATAGGCATCAATAAGTTGCCTGATAAAGAATTCAAAACAATTGTCTTAAAAAGAAGCTCAGTGAGCTAAAAGAGAACATAGACAACTCAATGAAGTCAGGCAAATAATACATGAACAAAAGAAGAAGTTGCACAAAGGGATAAACATTTTTATAAAAATAGAAACTCTGGAGCTGAAATACACAACGAAAATAATGAAAAATGCAGTAGAGTGTCAACAGCAGATTTGATCAAGCAAAACCAAAGAGTCTGTGAACTCAAAGATGGGTCACTAGAAATTATCCAGTAAGAGGAGAAAAAAAAGATTAAAAAGGAATGAGGAAAGCCTACAGGATATATGAGAAGCTGCTTTAAATGAAACTCTATCAGCTTAGCTGGTAACTACTCTTCTCAGCAACTGAGAGGTTCAGACAAAAGAGCACCAGCAGGGGATCCACCTGCATGGGTCCCTTTGGGGCAGCCTCACCATCAGGGATTTGGGTTGGACTGTGGGAGCAACTTCAATGACACAACCACAATGTGAAAATTTAAGAGTTTTTAGTATTTATAGATCCTGGAGGACACAGAGCACCCCTGAAGGCCACACGTACACAGAAGCCATGGAGCACAAGCAGAAAGAGAGAAGGGACCCATGAGTCAATGCATTTATTGAGTCCAGGGTGTTATAGAAACACGTTTCCCCTAGGATGCCATAATTTGTGGGTTAATGCAAGCAGGCACTAGTTCCAGGAGGTCATGCTGTAACCAAGAAGTGGTCCCTTTACGTTCATTGGAAAATGTCTGAATGGTCCATTTAAGGACGCAGCAGGAAAGTAGGGAGATCAGCCTGTGAAGCAAGAAAGATGCCTCTAAATGATCCATTTAAAGGAGGCAGCAGGAAAGTAGGGAGATCAGCCTGTGAGGCAAGAAAGATGCCTCTAAGATTTATCTCTGTCTACTACCTGAAACCATCTGAGTGGGGTATAGTATCAGAAACTGTGCAAGGCTGGTTGAGCCCTGCTTCTGATGTGAGAAAATTACGCATACTTTAAAATGGATGCTGAGGCAACATAAAATTACAAGCACTAACTACAGACACCATTGAGAGAAATGATATAAAATTAGGAGTATCCCACAAGAAGAATGGAGAAAGAAATAGAAAACTTGTTTAAAGAAATAATGGCTGAAACATCTCAAAGCTGGTGAGACAGATAGACATCTAGATATGTGAAGTACAAAAATTTCCAGAGTTTCAACCCAAAAAGGACTTCAGTAAGACACATTATAATCAAATTGTCAAAAATCAAAGAGAATTTTTGAAAGTAGCAAGAGAGATTTATTGCTTACAACAAAACCCTCATAAGGTTCTCAACAGAATTTTTTTTTTTTTTTTTAGCAAAACCTTACAGGCTAGGAGAAAGTGAGACAACATGTTCAAAGTGCTGAAGGGAAAAAAAAACAGTAAGAATAATTTATCTGGTAAAGCTGTCTTTCAGAAATGAAGGAGCAATAATGAATTTCTCAGACAAATAAAAATTGAGGAAGTTCATCACCACTAGACCTTTTTTAATAAGAAATAATGAAGTGAGCTTTTTAAGCTGAAATGAAAGAATGCTAATTAGTAATGTAAAACATGAAATAATAAAACTTGCTGGTAAAGTTAAGTATCCTTTTACCCTATTACTGTAATGGTGGTGAGTGACTCACCTTTAACTTTTGTAGAAAGGTTAAAAGACAAAATTATTAAAAATCTATAGTTACAGTAACTTGTTAATGGATTCACAAGATTCACAATGTAAAAATATACGAACTGTGAATCAATAACAGAGAATTTGGGGGAGCAAATTTTACAGTTTTTATATGCAAGTAAAGTTATTATGAGCTTAAAATAGACTGTTAGAAGATCTTTTATGTAAACCTCATGGTAACCATAAAGCCAAAATCCTATAGGAGATACCCAAAAGATAAGGAAGAAGAAAACAAAGCATGCCATTCCAAAAAATCATCAAATCTACAAAAGAAGACAGAAAGGGAAGAAGAAACAAAGGAACAACAAAACAGCCAAAAAACAATTAATAAAATGTCAGTAAGTTCCTGCCTATCAATAATCACTTTAAATGTAAATGGGTTAAATTCTCCAATCAAAAGACATAGGGTGGTTAAATTGATTTTTTTTAAAAAAAGCTCCAAGTATATGTTGTTTACATGAGACTCAATTCAACTTTAAAGACCTACATTGGCTGAAAATGAAGAAATACAAAAAGATTTTCTATGCAAATGTAAACCAAGAGAGGATAAGTAGCTGCATTAACACCAGAGAAAAAAGACTTTAGGTCAAAAACCATAACAAAAGACAATAAAAGTCATTTTATAATAATTATGGGATCAGTTTATCAAGATGATAAAACAATTGTAAACATACATTCATTTAACCTCGGAAGAAAAGAATTCCTAACCAATGATTCCTTACCCAAATACATAAAGCAAACAACAGATCTGAAAAGAGAAATACATAGCAATACAATAATAGAAGGGGATTTCAGTGCCTCAGTTTTAAAGAATACATCATACAGACAGAAAATTAATAAGAAAACAGTGGTGGTGATATGGTTTGGCTGTGTCCCCACCCAAATCTCATCTTGAATTGTAGTTCTCATAATCCCCACATGTTGTGGGAGGGAACCGACAGGAGGTAATTGAATCATGGAAATTGTTTTCCCCATGCTATTCTCATGATACTGAGTAAGTTCTCATGAGATCTGATGGTTTTATAAAGGGTTTCACCCTTCACACAGCTCTCATTCTTCTCTTTCCTGCTGCCATGTGAAGACGGATGTGTTTGTTTCCCCTTCTGCCATGACTGTAAGTCTCATGAGGCCTTCCAACCCTGCAGAACTCTGAGTCAATTAAACCTCTTACCTTTATAATTTGCCCAGTCTCAGGCAGTTCTTAATAGCAGCCTGAGAACGGACTAATACAGGTGGTATGAAACTAGATGTGAATGACAGGAGAAAAACTGTAAAATTCACAAAAATGACGTACTTCTGAATAACTATAAGGTTAGAGAAGAAATCAAAAGGGAAATCAAAAATATCTTGGGACAAGTAAAAATGCAAACCCAACATACCAAAACTTAAGGTATAAAGAAAAAGCAGTTAAGTTTATAGTGATAAATGCCTACATTAAGAAAAATAAAAATCTCAAATAAACAAACTAACTTTACAAGGAACTAGAGAAAGGCAAACAAATGAAGTACAAAATTAGCAGAAAGAAGGAAAACAAAGACCAGAGAATGAATAAATAAAACAGAAAGTAGAAAAACAATAGAAAAGATCACTGAAACTGAGTTGATATTTTGAAAAGATAAAAATTTTAAAATCTTTAACTAGACTAAATAAAAAAGAAAAAAGTCAAACATTGTAAATAAAAAGGAGATATTACAACTAGTGCTACAGATATACAAAGGACCATAAGAGACTATTATGAACAATTATATGCCAACAAATTGGATAAACTAGAAGAAATGAACAAATTTCTATAAACATACAACCTTCTAATACTAAATCATGAAGAATTAGGAAATCTGAATGTATCAATAATGAGTAAGGAGATTAAAGTATGAATCAAAAACCTGAACAAAGCTAAGCATAGGACCTAACAGCTTCACTGCTGAATTCTATCAAACATTTAAAGAGGAATTAATATCAATCCTTATGAAACTCTTCTCAAAAAGCAAAGAGGAGAAAATACTTCCAAAATCATTTTACAAGCATAGCATTAACCTAATATCAAAGCCAGATTTGGACACTACAAGAAAAGAAAATTACAGGCCAATATCCCTGATAAACATATGTACAAAAATTCTCAACAAAATACTAGCAATTGAAACAATACCACATTAAAAGTATTGTGTACCATGATCAAGTGTGATTTATCCCTGGGATGCAAAAATGGTTCAACACATGGCAATCAATAAATGATATGCCACATTAACAGAATGAAGAATAAATATGATACAATCATCTCCATAGATGAAGAAAAAGCATTTTACATTTTCAACATACTTTCATGGTAAAAACTATCAAGATATTAGATACAGAAGGAATATATCTGAATATAATAAAGGTCACATATGACAAGCTCTCAGCTAACATCATACTCAATGATGAAAAGGTGAAAGCTTTTCTTCTCAGATAAGGAGCAAGTGAAGGATGTCCATCTCATCACTTCTGCTCAACATAGTACTAGAAGTCCTAGCCAGAAAAATTAGAAAAAAAAAAAAAAAAAGACATTCAAATAATAAAAGTGGAAGGTAGGCTGGGTGTGGTGGCTTATGCTGGTAATTTCAGCACTTTGGGTGGCCAAGTTGGGTGGATCACTTGAGGTTAGGAGTTCGTGACCAGCTTGGCCAACATGGTGAAACCCTATTTCTACTAAAAATACAAAAATTAGCTAGGCATGGTGGCATGCCTGTAATCCTAGCTACTTGGGAGGCTGAGGCAGGAGAATCGCTTGAACCTGGGAGGCTGAGGTTGCAGTGAGTTGAGATGGCACCACTGCACTCCAGCCTGGGCAACAAAGAAAGAACTTGTCTCAAAAAAAAAAAAAAATGTAGAAGGTAACTTGTCTGTTTGCAGATGGCATAATATTATATATAGAAAATCCTAAAGACTCAACCAAAAAAAATACTGTTAGAACTAGTAAATTCAGTGATGTTTCCAGATAAAAAATCAACGTACAAAAATCAGTCTTATTTCTGTACACTAACAACAAACCATCTGAAAAAAAATAAGAAAACAATGTCATTTACAACAGCATCAAAAAATACGTAAGAATAAATTAACCAAGGAGATGAAAGATTTGTACACTGAAAACTATAAAACATTGACAAAAGATATGAAAGAAGACACAAATCAGTGAAAAAATACTCCTTGTTCATGGATTGAAAGAATTATTATTAAAATGTTCATGCTACTTAAAGCAATCTCTAGATTCAATGCAATCCCCATCAAAATTACAGTAGCATTTTTCACAGAAATAGAAAAAAAATTCTAAAATTTACATGGTACCACCAAAGACCCTGAATAACAAAAGAAATCTTGGGCAAGAAGATGAGAGCTGAAAGCACCATACTTCCTGATTTCAATTTCTATTACAAAACTATAAAACTTAAAATAGCATGGTATTGACATATAAACAGACGCATAAACCAGTGAAACAGAATCGAGAGCCCAGAAATAAGCCCATGGATATCTTGGCAAAGAGGCCATGAATACAAAATGGGAAATGGATAGTTCTTATTAAATGGTGGTGGGAAAACTGAAGAGCCACATACAAAAGAATGAAATTGGACCCTTATCTTACACCAGACACAAAAAACAACTATGAATGGATTAAATATGTAAATGTAAGACATAAAACCATAAAACTCATAAAAGAAGAAAGCATGGAGAAAAAGACCTTCTTGATATTGTTCTTGGCAATGATTTTTTGGATATGACCCCAAAAGCTCAGGTAACAAAAGCAAAAATAAACGAGTAGGTCATACAACTCAAAAATGGAAAAACAAATACCTGATTTAAAAATGGGCAAAGGATCTGAATAGACATTTTTCCAAAGAAAATGCCAACAGGTATATGAAAAGGTTCACATAACCATTCAACAGGGAAATGCAAATCAAAACCACAGGGAGATATCACTTCACACCTGCTAGGATGGCTTTATCAGAAAAGCAAAAGACAAGTGTTGGTGAGATTGTAGAGAAATAAGAACCCTTGTACACTGTTGGTGGGTATGTAAAATGGTGCAGACACCATGCAAAACAGTACAAAAGTATTCCAAAATATGAAAAATAGAACTACCATATAACAATCTCACTTCTGCATATACATCTAAAGGAAGTGAAATAAGTATGTTGAGGTATTTGCACTCCCATGTTCATTACAGCATTATTTACAATATAATTGTTTGTGTATATATATACAGACACACACAATGGATTATTATTCAACCTTAAGAAAGAAGCTGGAGAAATGGCTGGGTGTAGTGGCTCATGCCTGTCATTCTAGTTGTGATTAGTTTGGAGGCCAAGGCAGGAGGATTGCTTGAGACAAGCCTTGGCAACATAGCGCAACCCCTGTATCTACCAAAAATTAAAAAATTAGCCAGGCATGTAGCTGTCATTCCAGCTACCTGTAGTCCCAGCTACTTGGGAGGCTGAGGTGAGAGAATCGCTTGAGCCCAGGAGTGAGGCTGTGGTAAGTTATGATTATGCTGCTGCACTCCAGCCCGAGTGACAGCAAGATCCTGTCTCAAGAAAAAAGGAAAGAGCCTGGAAGACATTATACTATGTGAAATAAAACAGACACTGAAACTCAAACTTTGCATGATCTCACGTATGTTGAAATTTGAAAAGTTGAACTCACAGAAACGGAGTAGAATGGTGGTTGTTTGGGTTGGGGGTATGGGTAAGGGGGTCATGTTGGTCACAGGGTGCAAACTGTCAGTTACAAGTTGAATAAGTTCTGGAGGTCTAATGTATAACATGGTGACTAGGATTCATATTAAGTTAAAATATACTTAAAATTTTCTAAGGGAGGAAATCTCAAGTATTCTTACCACACACACACAAATAACTGTTAGGTGATTGATACGTTAATTAGCTTTATTGTGGTAACCATTTCACAATGTATACACATGTCAAAACATCGCATTGTACCCCTTAAATATGTAGGATTTTTATTCAATAGTGATAGCCCAGTAAAGCTCGAATTAACACAAAACAGTGTTGCACCAGTTGAAGAGTTTACACTTCTCTATACAAGCTTATACAAAGCTTTAAAACAAGACTGGAAGGGTGATGTCAGCCTAGATGCAAACTAATTGACTCTCAGAAAAAAGAAAAAAAATATGACACTGTTTTTTGGAAGAAAACAAAATCTAGATACTCACCCAGGTAACAGTTACAATACTGAACATCCGATCTAAAATTACGAGGCATGTAAAGAGATAGAGTCAAGATCCAAAAATGGGGTAAAGTTTGTGAATACAAAGCTTAAAAAATGACAGATGGCTGGGCATGGTGGCTCACACCTGTAATCCCAGCACTTTGGGAGGCCAAGTCAGGTGGATCACTTGAGGCCAGGAGTTCGAGACCAGCCCGGCCAACATGGCAAAACCCCATCTCTACTAAAAATATAAAAATTAGCTGGGCATGGTGGTACACACCTGTAGTCCCAGCTACTCAAGAGGCTGAGGCACAAGAATTGCCTGAATCTGGGAGGTGGAGGTCACGATTAGCAGAGATTGTGCCACTGCACTCCAGCCCAGCCAGCAGAGCAAGACTCTGTTTCAAAACAAACAAAAAAATAAAAAATCGAAGAAATGACTAATATTATGGAATAGAAAGGATTTAAAAAATGTTATTTTAAATATGTTCAATGGTGTAAAAGAAAAGTGAACATAAGAAAGAGAAAAATGAAAAGTATAAAAAAGAATGAAATGACATTTCTGGAGTTGAAAAATACAACACCAAATTGAAAAACTAACCAGATGCACTTAACAAGGGACTAGACACCACAGAAGAAAAGATCAGAAAACTGAAAGCAGAACAGAAGAAATTATTAAAACTAAAGCACAGAGATATGAAAGACAGAATACATTTAATATAGCCTCACTGACCATGGGACAATAGCAAGTGATCTAACATAAGTATAATTGGAATCCACTATTCAGCATTGTACTGGTGGTCCTAGTCAGTCTAATAAGGCAAGACAAAGAAACAAAAGGCATACAGATTGGAAAGAAAGAAGTAAAATCGTCTTTATTCACAGAGAGCAGAAAATTCCAATAATCTACCAAAAGTTACTAGAACTACTTCATGAGTTTAGCAACTAAATAAAAGGTAACCAGATGTACAAAAATCAATTGTATTTCCATATCCTATGAAGAGATAATTGAAATACTATGAAACACTTAAGGACAAGTTTAACAAAAATTACCCAAGATTCATAAACTGAATACAACAGAATACTGCTAGGAGAAATTAAAGAATACTTAAATAAAGGAAAAAATATATGATGTATATGGATCATAAAATACAGTATGTTAAAAGGTCAATTCTACTCAAATTGCTATATCAATAACAATTTCAGCAGACTTTTTTTGTTTAGAAATTAACTAGTCAATTAGAAAATTTGATTAGATTTGTAAAAGACCATAGAAAAGTCAAAAGAATTTTGGGAAAGAACAATGTAGGAGGACTTACACTTCCTAATTTTAAGATTTATTATAAAACTATAGTAGTTAAAAGATTGTGGTAGGGACACAAGCATAGTAATACAGATCACTAGAAAAGAATACTGATTTTGGAGACAGTTTCAGATAATTTAATGGAAAAAGAATACTCCTTTCAACAAGTTGGGCTGGGGGCAGCCGAATAACAATATAAAAAAAAGTGAACCACGATTTTTACTTCAAACTATAGACAAAAAATAACTCAAAATTGATTAAATCTAAATTTAAAAATATAAAACTACATTATTTCTAAAAGAAAGCATAGAAGATAAAAATCTTCATAATCTTTGGGCAGGCAAGATTTATTTGATAACAAAAATCACTCACCATAGAAGAAGATAACCAACAAATTAAAACTTTATGAAAATTAAATCCTCCTCTTTAAAATACACTATTTAGAAAATGAGGAGGGAAGCTGCAGACTGATAAAGAATATTTACAAACTATATTGAGCTATCTAACAAAGAACATTTTGAAAATATGTAAATTAAGTTTTACATCTCATTAATTAGAGAAATAAGCCAATAAAAAGTTGGCAAAAAATTGAACAAACATTTCACAGAAGAGATATTCAAATGGCCAATAGGCATAAGAAGAAATGTTCTACATCATTATGCATCAAATAAGGCAAATAAAGTTATGATGAGATACCACTACACACTACACTATTTAGTTTAGCTAAAATTTAAAAAGAATGACAATACTATGTGTAGGTAGAGATGTAAAGTTACTTGAACTTTCAGCCTGCCAGCGGGAGTGTTAAATGGGACAACTACTTTGAGAAACAACCCGGAAGTTTCTTCTATAGTTAAACATACACTTACCGTATTACCCAGAAATTTCATTCCAAGAGAAAAGCAAACATAGGTCCACACAAAGGTTTGTACACAAATGCTCACAGCAGCTTCATTTATAATAACCACAAACTGGGAACAACACACATATGCATCAAGAGGCTAACAGATCAACAGATTGTGATGTATTCATATAACAGATATTATTCATCAATATTAATACATCCAACATGACTTAATCACAAACACAGCATACTGAGGCAGGTACAACATCATTGTGTGATTCTACCTATTAAAAAATTAATCCTTACATATAGAAAATGGTTTAGTGGTTGTCTGGATTGGAATTTGAGAAGGGGATTGGTTGCAAAGAAACATGAGGGAAAAATTAAGGATAATGAAAATATTTTTTGTTTTTATTGCACTGAAATAACCAAACACATATCTCAAACCCCATTAAACTGTATGAATAAATTTGTATCACTGTATTGTATACAAATTTTACCTCAATAAAACTGATAACCAATTATGCAGAGAGAGGTTGTCTATAAACTGAGCACAAAATGCAATAGACGATCTGGTAGCTTCAGATTCTTAAAAATTCAATCAGTGAGATAATTTGCATCAGAAACAAAACAGATATTTATTAGCCTGGCTGTGACTTTGTTTTCTCATGGTAAAATCAGAATCATACAAGTATCTCTTACCTAGGATGACATTCAAGATCAAATTAATAAATATATGTAAAGCATGTAGAATAAATCCTGGCAGATATTAAGAATTCAGTAAAGGCTGGCTATAGTTATCATTGTTACCACCAAGAGTTGAAGGCTATATCAAACCTGGGGAGGGCTACAATGATAAGCAATGTTGCCCTCTGGGGAGGCTTAGGTTTTTGTGAGAAACAAGGCCAGTCAATTCTCCTCAATCTACAAAAGGATGTTGTATTAGTTGGTTCTCATGCTGCTCATAAAGACATACCCAAGACTCAGTAATTTAGAAAGGAAAGAAGTTTTATGGACTCACAGTTCCACATGGTTACGGAGGCCTCATAATTATGGTGGAAGATGAAGGAAGAGCAAAGGGATGTCTTACATGGCAGCAGGCAAGAGGATATGTGCAGGAGAACTCCCCTCTATAAAACCATCAGATCTTATGAGTCATATTCACTATCATGGGAAAAACCCATCCCCATAATTCAATTACCTCCCACTGGGTCCCCCCTACAACACGTGGGGATTATTACAATTCAAGGTGAGATTTGGGTGGGGACACAGAGCCAAACCATATCAGGCGTTCTGGCAGACCTGTGGACAAGTTACACCTCACTGATATGGAATTTCCCTAACATGTCATCTAGCTATTTATTTTCTGCCTTCTTTTTAAAAATCCAGGAGTGGGACTGGCAAACTGTGGCTGCTTCCTTATTGTTACATAATGTATTCTATTATCTGCATGCACATTTCTCAGAAGACAATTTATACAGGCTGAAAAAAATGTATTTCTTGACAACTTTGTTTGAAATATTACTTGTTTGGTACTTTTATGTTGATCTTAGAGAAAAATGAGGGAATGTTTCTTAAAGGAGGTAACAAAATTACAATTGGATTAGAGCATGAGTTATCACCTGAGCCTGAGGAGGTATACTAAAAAGACCAGGACTCGGACTTAGAAGAAGTCACTTGGACATACACATTGGTCATGAGCTGATGGTAACCATTCCTGCCACCACCTTCTAAGACCAATGTGCCATAGGTATTAGCTTCCAGTGGCACCTGTAACAAATTGCCATAAGCTAGGTGGCAGAAAACAACAGAAATGTATTCTCTCAGCATTCAGGAGGCCAGAAATCCTAAATCCAGGTGTTAGCAGGACTACGCTCTTCCTAGAGGCTCTGGGAAGATAATCTATTTCATTTTCTTCTCTTAGCTTTTGATGGCTGCTGGTAATCCTTGGAACTCCTTGGCTTAGAGCTGCATCACTCCAATCTCTGCCTCTGTGTTCACATGGTCTCTGTCTCTTCTGTGTCTTCTTTTTTGTCTCTTATAAGGACACTTGTCATTGGAGTTGGAGCCCACTTGGGTAATCCAGGATGATCTCATCTTAAGACCCTTAACTATACCTGCAAGGACTACTTTTTCCAAATAAGGTCATATTCATAGGTTCCAGGAATTTGGATGTGGACGTATTTTCTTTTTTTGGTAGAATCAGGGAGAGTCACCATTCCACCCACTACACATGCCACCTTCCTACTGTGCTTGGACTTTGGAGGTAATCCCACCTTCAACAGAGGGCAGAAAAGCAGTTCAGGGAGTGCTGAATATTACTTGGCATTGCCCGAATGAGGGAATAAAGGAAAGAGAGAAATAATTAAATTTAAGATTCATGAGGGCAGAAACTGTGTATATTATTTATTCTTGTTCCACAGCACTATAACAGTGCTTGGCATACAGAGATTTTTCATAGATGTTTATTAATTTTATGAATGAATGAATAACTCATAAATTAGTCTTCATCTCTCGGTGTCCTGAAAGAATCAAATTTGGCCTCACTTAATCACTGATACTTTGGTATCCCCAATCAAAAAGGCTATCACCAGAGAAACCTGATGTGAGTCCTGGAAACGGGTTGGTGAAAATGTTCCTGGGAAGCTGAGTTGGGCTAGGTTTGGTAGAAGAACGGGTCCTGGGGTGTGAGTACAGCTGAAGGGGCCAGAAGGGAAGCCAAGCTTCATTGTGGGTGCTAGAGAATGAGCATCTCTCTTTTGGCAATTATAAATATCTCCTCTTCCCATGATTGTTTAGCATCTTCATTTACAATAAAACAGCAGTTAAGAATGTGACTATATCCTTCTTGAACCTTCCAATGACAGAAGGCCATAAATTTTAAAAAACAAAAACAACAACAAATACTCTTAATTCACATGTTTTCCTGTAGACAGAAGGGGAATAAAGGACTTCTAGGAGCATCCATTCTTTAAATTATCTTCTACTGGGTTTCCTCAAAGAATCTAATTAGCAGCCTTTCACCCAGAAACGATGAGCTACAGGGAAGCTCAGTGATTAGAGCAAACAGATAGCAGTCAGGAAATTCTCCGAGTGGCTCTCCATGGCCTTCCAAAAGATACTTGACAACCCTGTGTCTCAATTATTGGCTAACTGGGGACAGTGGTAGCAACACTTGCTTACACTTCAGGGATGCTGTAAGAGCCAATTAATCATGGGCGATGTCAGTGTAGATTGAGGAATGAGCACCATTAAATAGTTACAAAGCATTATTACTGAAGTGTGAGTGGTGAATGGAAAGTAGAGGCTGAGCAAGGAAATTCATAGGTTTGCCTTGCAGCAGCTTCCTGATAAATTGCCAGTAGAGTCTTCCTAATTTATCTCATTCTGCCTGCATGGGAATTTGTATCTAACAGTCCCTACAGATGACAGAGAGAAAAAGTGAGGAAGCCAGGTCAGGCACAAAACATTGACAACATGAAAGAAGCCACTGCAGAAGGGGTTTTTCTAAAGCTGAATTTTAATCATCCTTTTAAATTATATCTAGAATGTGGACTGAGGAAGGGGCATGAGACGAGTTTGACATGAAGTTGTAGAGGAAGCGATCAATTTTGAAGATGCATTTCATGTGGAATCTAGGGAGCCAAGATCCTAAGCAGTGACCTTCAGCATTTAAACTGGTGTTTACCAGATTGACTTGAGATCCTCTAGTAAGACATGGAACTTTGCAAACTGAGCTGCAAGCCAAATAGTGCTGGCTGATATTCTGTATAACATGCTAGCAATGTGTGAATCCTATTTGTGCAATACCAAAAAACTGCTTTAAAAATTGAAATAAAAATATATAAGCACTTACAAGGCTGCCACGTTGATGATTTGGGGAGAGAGTCTGGAAAAATTAAAGATTGCCTTAAAATCGAAGCCAATATACCAATCTCCACCTGGGAACTTTGACTCAATGCCAGCTTCGATGTGTTTATTACTAGCTCCTTGTGGTGAGCAAAAGAAAAAAAATCAATTTGCATAAGGAAAGAAGAGGTCTTTAAACACTGAAACCTAGGCAGCTGGGGAAAAAAAATTCCTCAAAAGAAATGTAATCTGATTCTGCCAGTTGACCAAGAAGGAAATTTGGGAATTTAGGAGAAAATCCATAAATCTGGATTACCTTGGAGGGCTAACATATGTTGAAGCTGTTTAGAGATTGAGTAATCTTTTGGCCATGGGGTTTTAGGGATATTGGGAGTGGGAAGTGTTAATCTCACCACTGTTTGAATCCCACGAATTCCTTCTGCCTTTATATGGTTATCATTACTGTGCTCTAACTATACAGCAGACATTGTGCTAAATGGTTTAGATATATTAATATATTTAATTGTTGCAACATTCCCATAGAGACTGAAATTACTTTCATTTTAGACATGAGCAATCTGAGACACAAGAGAGTTTACAGAATTTTCCCACAACCACACAGTTAACAAGCAGTGATCTAGGACTCAAACCCTGAGATTCTGACTCCAAAGCCCTTGTTCTACTATTACTGTTGTTCCCTCTTACAAAACACCTGGAAGATATATACACATATGCAAACAGACACACACACAATTTTTTATATATATATATGCACATATACATGTATACATGTATATATGTATACATATACATATCTGTCTGAGATAGATAAAATTTAAATTCTTATCCAGGCTTATAGCTTAGATGAAATGGGATAAGTGCCCTAAAAATGCTCTTGAGAAGATGCTATGGGAGGTTGGTGAGGTAAGAGAGGAATTCTACTGAGCTTAGGGAAATAGGTGAATTGAAACACTAGAGAAGGGGGGCAGTAAACTAATAAAGACCAAAATTCTTGCTGGCTTTATTACACATTAAGTAGTTGTTGTCTCATGAAATCCCATAGCAGACCTATGAAGTATGTAGTATCTTATCTATTTTACAAATGGGGGAATTATAGCAGAGAAATGTGAAATAAACAATCGATAGTCACACATGGAATGGAAAGAATAATGGCTAGCATGTCAAGTTGGAGTTTCTGAATACAAAAGCCCTCGTCCTTTACAAGAGTCTTGCTCTGTTGCCTAGGCTGGAGTGCAGTGATATGATCTCTGCTCACTGCCAACCTCCATCTCCCAGGTTCAAATGATTCTCCTGCCTCAGCCTCCCGAGTAGCTGGGACTACAGGCGTGCACCACCATGCCTCGCCAATTTGTGTGTGTGTGTGTGTGTGTGTGTGTGTGTTTTAGTAGAGACAGGGTTTCACTATGCTGACCAGGTTGGTCTCAAACTCCTGACCTCGTGATCTGCCTGCTTTGGACTCCCAAAGTGCTGAGATTACAGGCGTGAGCCACCGCGCCTGGCCAGCCTTCATCCTTTCTATTAAATTACGTTGTTTCATGAAGTGCCAGTCAAGGTGGGAGATGCACAATGTCTCGGGTTTCCATAGCAGAATGGGAAAGATTTTCAAGATTAAAAAAAAATGATGCATTTGAAAATGCAGAGGTGGAAAAGTACAGTGAAGTTTTGGAAAAGTATAAGTAGTCTAATTTAAATGAATATGAAAAATGAAAAATCAGAAGAGGCTGGGAAAGAATGGCTTACCAAATCTTGGATTTTGCCTTGTCTGAAGAGAATAAACCTCTATTCTGAAGGCAGCGAGAGTTACTGCAGGTGTTTTAGCTGAAGGGAAGGTGATCAGGGCGGTGCAATAACATCAATGTACAGACTGCATTCCTCCCCATGAATACAGCCCTGGAGGTTCCATGAAAGCAAAAAGAAGATTGAGGAATCTATTGAAATAAGAAATACAGCAACATCAGGGCAAGGAAAAGCAATGGGTTAGGTCCTTGCGTAGCCTTTTGGTGGAATAAGGTGGAATAATCAACCCAGACATCTGATATGGAGCAGGGAAGCAATTTTCCACCTCTGGTGGCTATTTTCTCTCCTTGATATAGTCTTGAGATGATAATAATCTATGCAAATAAATAAATAAATATAAATAAATAAACTACAAAGCAGAACAAGAGCAACCAGCCTACACCCTATAGTGACAGTAGGGAAGTCCTGGGGTGCTGCTGAGTCCACCTGGGGTGGATAACGGCTTACCGTAAGTGCAATGGGCCTGGTTAGCCTTTCAGTGTTCCCTCTCCTTCCTGCATATACATCAAGTGCTATGTGATTACAACTCACGTTAAGAATTCTTGATCAAGAGCAGTGCCAACGTTGACATATAAGTAGTAATTTCAGAGGTTCCCTGCTACAAAGTGTTTACCCTCACACATACACACACACACACACACGCACACACGCACACACACACCTCTTAACCCCTTATATTTACTATCAGGGGCACATGCTAGCTTCTGGCTTTTTGCCCTTCCTGGCAACGTCACATTTCCATAGAAGTAAATTAAGTTCCTAAAGGAATATAAATTTATGGAAAAAGATAAAGATAATTTCAGAGCATACTGCAATGAAAGAAAGAAAACACATGGATTCAGTTATATCAAATAAAAGCAAAAGTAATGTATCAGAGTAAGAATTTAAAATAAATATGTTAGATTTTCTAAAACATGTAAGAAAAAATATTGGATCTGTGCAGCAAACATGAAAAATCATAAGGAAGAATCAAGTGGAGATATTAAGTAAGAAAAATGTTATGGTTGAGATAAATAACTGGACTGAATAGCAGAGGAATACATGTAAAAATCATTTTGTGAAATTCTCTCAGAAGACATCAGGATAGGATAAAGAGACAGAAATTTTTAAATTAACAGACAAGGAGAGTAGAATCGGAAGTGTCAAAGTTCTTATCAATGAAGTCCCAGATGGAGAGAGAGAGAAACCTATGAGAAAAAACAAAAACGATGAAAACTATTGATCAATAATGTTGATATTACTTTTAAAAAATCAAGAATCGACCGGGCGTGGTGGCTCATGCCTGTAATCCTAGCACTTTGGGAGGCCAACGTAGGTGGATCACCTGAGGTTAGGAGTTCGAGACAAGCCTGGCCAACATGGCAAACCCCCATCTCTAGCAAAAATACAAAAATTAGCTGGGCATCGTGGTGCGTGCCTGTAATCCCAGCTACTCAGAAGGCTGAGGTAGGAGAATCGCTTGAAGTCGGGAAGCAGAGGCTGCACTGAGCTGAGATCACGCCACTTCACTGCAGCCTGGGTGAAAGAGCGAGACTCTGTCTCAAATTAAAAAAAAAAAAAAAAAAAAAAAAAAGAGAGAGAGAGAGAACAAAAAGAAAAGTCAAGACTCAGATTGATGCTAAAATTTTTAATAACATAAAATATATAGAGCAAAATTTTAAAACTTATAAAAAACCCTAGCATTTAATCTAGAGATGTACATCCAGGTAATCCATCATTAAAATCCAAGAGTTAAATAATGATATTCTCAGCTTATCACAAAAACTTCCTCTGAAAAAATATTCTTGGATAAGTTATTTCTACAAAAAATGAAATCAGACTAAGGGGATATAATAAGGCATGGGGAAATTGTGACTAAAGGAGTTAGTAAAACTTATTACTGAGTACAATTTGGTGAGAAAGGAGGTACCAGAGGGAGAACTTGCTTATGTATTTGTCCAGAAAGGGAGTTGTGGGGTGTGGGGGTGGGGGTGTGTGTGTGTGAGTGAGTTTGACAGGAAAAATATGCATAAATATGGCTCTCAACAAGTTAGGGGTAAACTTCAAAACTCTCCAAATAGACTGTGACCCTTAAAAAGCAGGGAAATAAAATTTGATATATCCAATGAAAATTAAGACGGTGGTAAGGAAAATGGAAATAAAGTATGTAACAAGGAAATTGTTAAATATTTAGATAAGAAATAATGATATTTGAAATAAATAAAAATCAAAGACACTTACATTGGATTTAAAAAAAAACAAAGTAAAACAGTATGCTGTTTACTGGAAATACTCAAAAGAATGTATTTTGAACAGAATGAAATGTAAGAATGTGTATCAGGCAAAATAATGCAAAAGACAGCCATGACAGCAATTTTAATATCTGTCAAAATATATTTCTGCATCTGAATATCTGTAAAGATATACTTTAACAAGCAATCATATACTGGTAACAGAAATAATATATCAAAAAGTTGTAACCACCATGAACATATGTGTAACAGACAATAGAGCCTCAAAATATATAAAGCAACAACTAAGAGTCAAATGAACACTAGATAAATTAATAATTTAGATATTTCAGCATGAACTTTTCAGAAACTGGTGGATTAAGATCATTAACATAGGTTGGAAAGGGAGAGAAGCTGGAGGAGAAATAATAATTAGGATATGATTGAATTAATTTAGATTACAGTTATGATGATTCTGTGGTAGGGTGGGGATAGAGAGAGACTGTAGTTGTAGGACCAATGAGGACGAGTACATTTTGAAATTGTGGGGTGCCATTATCAGATGAAAATAAGTTAAAGGAAGTGGGTTTGGGGGATGTAAGATAAATGCGTTTAAGATGTATCAATTATAATCCACTTCTTTAGAAGTTACAGATTGCCATTAGATCTCTGTGAGATATAACCTTATTCAGAAGACTGGAGTAGGATAACTTCCATCATCAGGGTTCCCAAGCCTCTTTAGAAATAGTCTTTCCTTTGGAGAAAGGCACTGAAGCCTTCTCAAATATTTTATCTGGAAGGGATTCATGCATTA
Organism: Papio anubis; assembly: GCF_008728515.1. Classification (NCBI taxonomy): domain Eukaryota; kingdom Metazoa; phylum Chordata; class Mammalia; order Primates; family Cercopithecidae; genus Papio; species Papio anubis. Next base: position 112,755,085 of record NC_044983.1, read on the forward strand.
GGCTCTCACTAGCCAGTAACTCCTTAGTACAGGTAATTTTATCAGATTAGCCCTGGTAAAGAGAATGGAGCATTTCTATGACATGGACATGATACAGGAACATTCTGATGGGAGAGGAAAATGAAATAAGAAAAAGAAGGTAGACTCTTCTAAATGTTTTTAAAATACCATTCTCTCAGTCAATCTTTATCTTAATTATCAAAAATGCAAATTTTTGGTTCCCTCCTTTATGCTCCCATAGCTCCTTTTCCAACAATTTATTGCAAAAAAAAGTCAAACACACAGCAAAGTTGAAATATTTTTTTCAGTAAATAATTCTGTATATCCACCACCTAGATTCTATCATGAGCATTTTACTCTTTATTTGCTTGATCACATATCTAGCCATCTTTCTAGTCATTCATATATCCTTCTCATTTTTAATGCATTTAAATGATAGACAATGGTATACTTTATATTTTTCAGTATTTTCTTATAAAATTTACATACAATGAAAGGCATATATCCTCACTATACATTTTCCGAGTTTCAACAAAGGCATACACCTCTATAAACCCAATAAGACATTATTATCATCACAAAAATGTTCCTTCATGCCTCTTCCCAGTCCAACTCAGCCCTTGCTTCCCAGAGGAGATTGTTCTAGAATATCTTATACATGAAATTATGCATGCAGTATGTACTCTTTTTGGCTAGTTTCCACTCAGTCTAACATGTTTTGGATTCATTTGTATTGTTGCATGTCACAGCTGTATATGAGTATAGTACATACATTCACTTCCATTTGTTTCTTCGTTCTCCAATTGGTGGACACCTGGATTATTTCTACTGCCTACTCAGTTCTTTCACAATGTCTTGTGAGTGGGAGTTTTTGCTGTTGTCATTTGTTTGCTTATGAAGTCTAATTTATTATTTTTTTCTTTAATGGTTTTTCTGTAATCTAAGAAAGCTTTGCCTGCTGCCAAGTTATTAAGGGAGATGGTTCCTGTTTTCCTCCAAAAGCTTTATGGTTGGGTTTGGTAATCCTTTTGTTTTGTTTTGAGACAAGGTCTCTCTCTATTGACCAGGCTGGAATGCAGCGGTGCCATTGAGGCTCACTTTAACCTCCGTCTCCTAGGCTCAAGTGATCCTCCCATCTCAGCCTACCGAGTAGCTAGTACTACAGGAGAGCCGCCACACTAGGCTAATTTTTTTTTAAAGTTTTTTTGTAGAGACAAGGTCTCACTGTATTAGTCAGGCTGTTCTCAAACTCCTGGGCACAAATGATCTTCTTGCCTTGGTCTCTCAAAGTTCTGGGATTATAGACGTGAGCTATGTGCCCAGCCTGGTGACCCATTTTTAATTTGTGCATATATGTGTATGATATGAGAATCATCACAGCAAGGTTCATTTTTTTCCCACATGAATATCCTGTTTTTCCAGAAATATTTGTGGAAAAAATTTTCCTTTTCCATTAGATTGTTTTGATGCTTCTGTCGAAAATTATATGACCATGTAAGTGTCTATGTCTGGACTTTTTACTGCCAATGGTGTTGATCGAATAATGAATCCTAGATGCTAGTACCATATTTTCTTGATTATTTGAGCAGTACAATAAGTCTTAAAGATGGATTATGAAAGGTCCTCCAATTTTGTTCTTCCAAGATTTCCTTGGATATTCTAGGTCCTTTACCTATATATTTCAGGATGAGCTGGCGTCAATTTCTAATAGAATACCTTCATGAATCTTGAGATTCATTGATTCTATAGATCATTCTGGGGAATATTGCCAACTTTAAAACACTGAATCTTCCAGTTCAGTAATACAGAATACCTATCCACTAACTTAGTAGCTTTGCAGTTTCACTCAGCAAATTTCTTGCAGTTTTAAAAATATAGGTCTACATCATTCAGCTTTAAAAAGGAAGAAAATTTTGACATATGCTGCAATATGAATGAACCTTGAAGACATTATGCTAAGTGAAATAAATTAGTCATGAAAGGGCAAATCAATGGGTAGCAGTAATAGCAAGATCACTGCTGTTCAATCCAAGATTATCTTAACAGTCAGACTTGAGAGTAGTGGGATGGCTGTCTTGGAGAGTAGAGAATACCACATTTTTTTCTGCAAGGTTCCAGTGGAGGTGATGAAGCATCACTCATGTGGAATATTATTTAGCCTTGAAAAGAAAGGAAATTCTGACACATGCTACACATGGATAAACCTTGAGGACATTATGCCAAGTGAAATAAGCCAGTCACAAAAGGGCAAATGTTATACGATTCCACTTTTATGAGGTACCTAAAGCATCCAAATTTATAGAGACAGAAAATCAAACAATGGTTTTCAGGGAGTAGTGGGAGGGAGAAAATGAGGAGTTATTGTCTAATTGGTATAGAGTTTGAAGTTCTAGAGACGAATTGTGAAGATGGTTGCACACAGTGTGAATGCACTTAATGCCAATAAACTATACACATACAATGATTAAAACTGAAAATTTTTCATTATGTCTGTTTGACCACGATTAAAAGTAGAAAATTTTTTCATTAGGTATACTTAACGACAGTGAAAAAGTAGAAGTCTTCATTTTTTAAAAGAAAACTTTTTCCTAAGCGGGAAAAAGTTTTAGATACTATTTTGAAAAAAATTTTTAATTTTTATGTTTTCTAATTTTGTTCTAGTATATAAAACCCACATTTTTATTTATACTAACATTGAATGCAGTGACCTTGCTAAATTTACTTATTAATTCTATTATTTTTCAAAGTCCTTAGACTATTACATGTAGGCAACGATATCAGCAGCAAATAGAGGGTTGTATTTCTTGTTCTAAAATTTATTTTTCTGATTTCAGTGCTTATTAACACCAGCAGAGAGCTGGAAATTCCTTGCCTTATTCCTGATTTTGGAAAGAAATCATTCAATATTTCACTGCTAAGTGATATGTTAGCTGTAGGTGTTTTTTGATGCCCCTTATCAGAATGAGGAACTTTTCATTTATTTCTAGTTTAAATTTTTTAAATCATAAACAATGTCGTTAAATCAAGTTTAGCCTAAAGTTGCCACCACCTTACATATTTTAAGTTCACTCTACAAGTTTCTCCATACATAATGAATGGTGACCTCACCATATGTGTAAACAGACTATAGCCTACTCTTACACCAATCTCTGAGCTTCATTCAATCAAAGGCGACCAACTTTTCAAACCCTGTTTAAATAAGGCAAACACTGACCTGTAACCAATTCAGCAGTTTCTGTACTACACGTCCATTTTTTGTACATCACTTTGCGTTTTCGATCCATAAATGCTCTCTGGCTACGTGGCAGTGCAGAATCTCTCTGAAACTATTCTAGTTTCAAGGGCTGCCTGATTTGTCAATTGTTCTTTGTTCAATTAAACTCTGTTAAATATAACCTGTCTAAAGTTGTTCTTTTAACAGTGTTAAATTTCATCAAATACTTTTTTCTGCATCAATTAAAATTGTCACATGATTTTTTTTCTTTTATTCTATTGTTATGGTGAATTAAACTGACTGACGTTGAAATGTTATACTAACTTTGCATTTCTAGGATAAACCCCACTTGGTCATGATATAAAATCCTCTTTATATAGGGCCAGAATTGATATTTTCTAAGGATTTCTGTATCCATGTTCAAGAGAGATACTGATCTGTAGTTTCATTTATTTATTTGTTTTGTAATTTCTTTGCTGGGTTTTGTATTAGAGTTTTGAAGGCCTCAAAATAAGTTTGGAAGTATTCTCTCTTTTTCTGCTTTCTGGAAGTGATTGCATAAAATTGGTAATAATTATTTCTTAAATATTTGATAGCATTCACTAGAAACCCCCCTGGGCCAGGAATTTTCTTCATGGGAAGATTGTTAACATTAAGTTCAACTTCTTTAACAGAGGTAGAACTATTGATATTTTCTGTTTTATCTTGTGTCAGTTTTGGTAAACTTTATTTTCAAGGAATGTGTTTGTTTTAATTAAATTTTGACCTAAGTTTGTTTATAATATTCTTACTGTTCACTTAATAGCTATAGAATCTGTAATGATAATCCCTCTTTCATTCCTGATATTACTATTTTACGTTCTTAATTTTTTTTTCTCTATCAGTCTAGCGAGGGGCTTGTCAATTTTGCTAATCTTTTCAAAGAATCAGCTTTTCATTTAATTTTTCCTAATTTGTCTGATTTCTCTTTCATGGACATTTAATCTATATTTATTAGAAAATCTTTGTGATTACTTCCCTTTTCTTTTTGTTGTTTCTTAAAACAATGGATTTTAGACCTTTAGTTTCTAATATAGGCATTACACATCTAAAAAATTTTAATTTGTTGTATTTTTATTATCCAGTTCAAAATAATTTTTATTTTAGATTTTATTGACCTGTATTACTTAGGTGTGTGTTTAATTTTCAAATATTTAGAGTCTTCTAGATTGTTATATTTCAATTGCATAATCAGATAAGTTACTCTGTATAATTTACCTAACTATAGATTTGTTGAAATTGTTTTTATGGTCTATCTTGTTGATTTGAAATTGTTTTCATGGTCTATCTTGTTGAATGTGTCACATGCACTTGGAAGAGAATGTGTATTCTGTATATCTTAGGTGTGTTGTACTATAAACATAAATTGGACCAAGGTAGTTGATAGTGCTTGTCAGATTATCTATATTTTTACTAATATGTTTTGTTTAGTTGTTTTAATCAATTGCTAAGAGACAAGTGTTAACATTTCTCAATATTATTTGAAATTTATTTCTCCCTTTAATTTTGTTAATTTTTGCTTCATTTATTGTGAAGTTGTTACTAAGTGAAACCTCATTTAGAGTTGCTGTGTCTTCATGATAAATTGACTCTTAATAACGTGAAATGTGTTTATTTCTGGCAACACCATTTATCTTGAAGTTTTTCTTTTATTTGACATTAATATGGCAATCAACACTCCTTAAGTTTGCTGTTTGTACATTATTTTTTCTACTCATTTATTTTCAACTTATCATCATATATATAAATTGTGTTATTATATAATATGTAGCTGGGGGTGTGAAATTGTTTTTATTCCTATTTTGATAATTTCTGCTTTTTAGTTGTTTACTTCATACAAATTAATTATTAATGTTATCTTATTTAGGCCTACCATTCTATTATTTGTTCACCTCTATTTTATTTCTGTTCTTTATTTCTTGACTTCTTTTGGATTAATTAATATTTTATAAAAGTTCATTTCAATTTTGTTGCTAGCTTTTTGGTTATGTCTCTTTGTAATTTCTTAAAGTTGGTACTCTAGTGGATTACAATAAATAACCTTGACTTTTCACAGTCTATTTTAGTTAATATTGTACCCTTCATGTAAAATGTGAAAATCTTACAATTGTATAGACCTATTTATCCCCAAGCCTGTTTCTTATGCTACAGTAATCATATGTACTACATATACTTCTATCATAAAACTAAGAAAGTGTTATAATTTCTGCTTTCAACAGTCAAATGTACTTTAAAGAAATTAATATGAAGAATATACTTTGCAATATTTATCATTTCCAGTGCTTTTTGTTTTCAAAAGACCTCAGCTGTTTTCAAGTATCATTTTCCTACAGCCTGAAGAATTTCTTTTAGCATTCCTTGTAATCTCCATCTACTGTCAGTGAATATTCTTCGTTTTGTTTCATCTGAAAGGAGTTTTACTTTGCCTTCATTCTTGAAGGTTATTTTCATGGGATATAAATTTCTGGGTTGAAAGTTTTGTTTTTCTCTTAGCTTTAAAGATGTTTATCCTCTGTCTTATGGCCTCGCTAGTTTCTGATGAGTATTCAGAAGTCTTTTGAATTATTGTTTCCCTATACGTTACATGTTGTTTTTCTCTAGCTGTTTTTTAGATTTTCCTTTCATTTTTGTTTTTAACACTTTATTTATTTTTCAAGTTTCCATCATTTCATGTTTTTAGCAGTTTGTATATAATGTTCTTAGGTATGGTTTTCTTTATAATTATTCTGCCAAGGGCTCACTAACCTTCTTTAGTTACCATATTTATGTCTATGGCCAAATTTGAAAAAAAAGTCCTCCATCCATTCTTCAAAATGCTATCAAGGCATTATTTATACAACAAAAATTAACTATTTTTAAAAATACACAATTATTTTAAAGCATATTGTATATTTTAAAGTATACAATTTGGTGGTATCTAATACATTCAAAAGGTTGTGCAACCGTGGTCTCTAGCTCCAAAATGTTTTCATTACCCCAAAGAAGAGCCAGTACCCATTAAGTAACTACTCTCCCACCCTCTCTCCACCCAACCCCTGACAACCACCAGTCTGCTTTCTGTCTCTATGGGTTTATCTATTTCAGATATTTTATATAAATAAAATTGTACAATATATGACCTTTTGTGCTTGTCTTCTTTTGCTTAGCATAATGTTTCCAAGGTTAATCCGTGTTTTATTTAATAGTATGTGTCAGTACTTAGTTCTTTTTGCCGAATAATATTCCATTATATGACTATATCACATTTTGCTTGCTCATCCATCCACTGGTGGACATTTGCCTTGTTTTCACCTTTGGGCTATTGTGACTAGTGCTTCTGTGAGCATTTATGTGAAAGTATCTGTTTAAATACCTCTTTTTAATTATTTTCCTCAGTGGCTGCACCATTTGACATTCCCACCAGCAATATATAAGGTCCCAATTTTTCCACATCCTAACCAACATATTTTTTTGTTTTCTTTTAAATAGCCATCTTAGTGAGTGTGAAATTGTATCTTTTTGAAGTTTTAATTTGTATTTCTCTTATAACTAATGATACCGAGCATTATTTTTCATGTGCTTCTTGGCCATTTGAATACCTTTTTAGAGAAATATCTTTCAAGTATCTTGCCCATTTTAAATTGGATTATTTGTCTTTTTGTTGTTGAGTTGTAAGAATACCTTATATATTCTGGATATTATACCTTTAATAGATGTATTATTTGCAAATATTTCTCCCATTCTATTGGTTGCCTTTTCACTATCTTTATAAGGTCCTTTGATGTACAAGAGGTTTTAATTTTGATGAAGTCTTATTTGTTTTTGTGTTTGTTCCTTGTGCTTTTGTGATCTCAATTTCTTCTGTTCCACTGTTTATCTTTTATCCTCAGCAATTACAATTATATACACATTAGACTTTAGACATTGTCTTACAGTTTTATCAGGCTCTCTTATCTTCAGACTCTTTCCTTTGCCATTTCCATTCAGTTTTTAAGTCCACCCAAAAAATATTTTTTCTTTTATATCATCATACATAGCTGCTTTAAAACCCATATGTTCTAATTCCAGTTGTTCTTAGTAGATTGTCTATTCTCTTGAGAGTGAATCACATTTTCCTAGTTCTTCAAATGTCAAATAACTTTTCATTATATCCTGGAAGGCAATATTATAGATTCTGTTATATTCCTCCAGAGAATGAGCTTTCTAGTAGAGAGTTAACGTGGTTAGATTCAAGTTAGAAAAAAAAAAAAAAAATCTTTTTGGGAACAGCTCATATCTCAATTCAGTGCCCTTATCTTTAGCTGGACTGCTTTGATTCTGCCCCACGTATGTGTGGTTCCATGGTTAGCTAGAAGTTTGGGCATTATTTATTTCCAAAATGTGGGGCTCACTCTCTTGCTCTTTTTTTTTTTCTTTGAATCCTTACCCACCTCACTTTTCAGCAGTGGCAGTTTCCCTGAACTCTGTCCTCTGGTTCTTTAGGTCAGAAAGTCTGTCTCTTTTCTGTTGGAGTTTTAGGCTTTAGCCTACTCTCAGACTAATACCTGCAATAATGAAAAAATTCACCACATTCTTTTTCCTTCTGGCAAGTTTTGGCACTTATTTAGAGCCTGTCTCATTTTATTCACTCCCTATTGTCTACAAATATTTTTATGTTTTGTTCAGAGTTTAAAATTTCTATTCATAGGAACGTAGACCATGATGGGGCTTACTCTGCCATACCAGATACAGAATTGCCTCTAGTTTGTTGAAAATATTTCTATCATAACATTATGTTTGGTTATATAATAGCTATTTATGCTTTATTTTTTCTGTCAGACTATATTCTTGTTGTGCATAAAGAAGAGTCATCTTTTAAAGTTGTGAAAATATATAATCTTTTCCTTTTTTTTTTTTTTACTGTTTAATGATTTCCTTTTGGAAACTCCTGCTACCTCTTCTGAGATAGTATCTTTATCACACAGACTCTATTTCCCTGTTTAAGGGATTTGGCCACTTGGAGACAGTTTATCGCCTTATGTTATTAAAATTTGAATGGCCCACGTAAGCCAGAGACTGCCATGAGTCTCCTTTGCCAACATGTAGAGAGAGGTTTCCCGAAATGAAAACCTATAAGGAGTAAGACAACCTGAGAGAAAGAGAAAGGAAGAGAGGATCTTGGTGGCATAATTTAACTTTGGAATTCCCTCTTGCTTAAAACCAATTTCATTCCTTTGCCCTCCAAGTTACAAGAGTCATAAACATCTATGAGAAAAGAGTTTGCGTTCATTTTCTGACACTGACAACCTCTATAATACTAAATCCTCTATACCTGGAAAAGATAGATAATGAATGCTTGGATAATAACTGAATGACTGATGATAGGGACATATACAATATTACTGGAAAGGTGGAGCCTTTGAGTGAGCATGGCATAGGCATCCCTAATTATCAAAGAGGTCACTTGTAGAGAAATCAAGCCAACTTAGTTCATCTTCCAAAGCTGTTCAGGACGGACCTGGCCTCGATCTGGAATCTGTGTATCCCTTTTTACCTCTGCCAATATCTAGCAAGCAATGAAATAGACATTTGATTTTTGTGGACAGCCTTCTTATACATTTCCTCATTTTCAATAATAAGAACAAACTGGGGACACGCATGTTTGCTAATTTTTTTATTGCTTGTGCTAAGTGTTCCATTTTGAAAAGAAAGCAATTTGTCAGTGTTTAATGACCCTCTTTCCTAGTATCTTCACCTTGGCATGTTTTCCTGTCTCTGTCAGACCTGTGAGAAGATAGTTGTTGCTCAGTGATATGTTGTTCACAGCGTGGAAAGCCTTA